>NC_079907.1:16901117-16985449 GCF_024868665.1 Triplophysa rosa | reverse complement strand
TGCCCCTTCCCCTGGGGAAGCAGTTCGCCAGGGGGAGCGGCCAGGGGGGAGTTGTTGTCAGAGCCTTAGCTCCGAGAACCAAGTCCTGGTTAGGCCAAGCGGCGTAACTAGTACCACTTGATGCTCCTCTTCCCTGGCCTTGCAGAGGACCTGTGCAATGAGGCTCACTGGGGGGAAGCGTACTTCCGCTTGTCCCGCGGCCAGCTGTGCACAAGGGCATCCGTGCCAAGGGTTGCCTCAGACAGGGAGTAACAAAGCGGACAATGGGTGGAGTCCGGGGAGGCAACAGGACCATCTGTGCCTGGCCAAACCTCTCCCAAATGAGCTGGCTGCACGGGGATGGAGTCGCCACTCCCCGCGAGGCGTCGTCTGACGAGAGAGCACATTGGCTGTCTGGTTCAGGACGCCTGGGATGTGTGTGGCTCGCAGGGAACTGATCACCTGCTGACTCCAGAGGAGGAGGCGCCGGGCGAGTCATGTTTAGCTGCCATGAGCGAATCCAATGATGTACGCAACAACAGCAGTGCTGTCCGACCGGACCAGCACGTGCCTGCCCTGCACGAGAGGTAGTAGCCTCCTCAATGCAAGTAGCACAACCAACAACTCTAGGCAGTTGAAATGCCAACGCAGGCGGGGGCCCGTCCACCGCCCCGACACTGCTTGCCCGTTTACACACGGCACCCCAACCCCAAGAAGGTCATGGAGACCAGGGGGTTAGGGTGTGTCGGCAGAAAGCGTGTGACCATACGCCTGCTGCCGGTGTGCCATGCTCTCCAAGGAACTTGACTCTGTAGCCAGTGTTGGAGCGGTCGTATGTGCATCGACCCGAGGTGGACCACCCCCGCCGAGTATGCCATGTATCCCAGGAGCCTCTGAAATTGTTTCAGGGGGACCGCTGACTGTCTGAAAGCTTCAGGCAGTTCAACACTGATCGGGTGCTCTCTGTAGTCAGTCGCACTGCCTCTGGGAGGCCACGTGGGTGCGGGCTTCCTCGTCGCAGGTCTCGCGCCCCCCGCGGGGGGTGAGCAGGGCCGCTCATGAGAACAGAGTCGAGTTCCCTACCGAGAAAGAGGACGCTCTGCACCGGGGAGAGCTTGCTCTTCTCAGTTGACCTGTAGCCCCACCGATCTAGGTGCCGGAGCACCAGGTCCCTGTGTGTACACAACAGATCTCGAGAGTGCGCCAAACTGAGCCAGTCGTCGAGATAGTTTAGTACCCGCACACCTCCTTCCCTAAGGGTAGTCTTCGTAAAGACTCTTGGAGACAGGAACAGACCGAAGGGGAGGACCCTGTACTGATATGCCCGTCCCTCAAACACGAACCGTCGGAACGGCCGATGTCGAGGGAGGATCGAGACATGAAGTACGCGTCCTTCAGGTCGATTGCCATGAACCAGTCCTGACACCTGACGGACGTCAGGATGCGTTTCTGCGTGATCAACCTGAAAGGCAGCTACTGTGTAGGTGCCTGTTCAGAACACACAGACCCAAGATAGGGCGCAACCCCCCGCCTTTCTTGGGGACAATGAAGTACAGGCTGTAAAACCCGCTGAACATCTCGGCTGGTGAGACGGGCTCGATTACTCCCTTCACCAGAAGGGTGGCGGCCTCGGCCCGAAGTACGGGAACATCCTAGCCTCTGACTGAGGTATATCGGATGCTGAACTTGGCGGGCGTGAGGCGACTGGATCGCGTAGCCGAGACGGATCGTCTTCCCTAGCCAGCCTGACAGTCTGGGAAGCCGGACAGGCTCCCAGAAATGAGACGGGGACTAAAGGTAAGATCTTTTTCATCGTCCCCCCAGGGGGTGGTTCGATGGCTAGCAGTACGGATTCCTTGCCGGGGGACATCGGCTCTGCTGTTTGTCCTGCCTGGCGACTGCACAGCTCAACGCACTGTCTGACTGAGAGTGCTGAGGGCATGTGTTTATACTCGACATTGCGCTTCGCCATGACGCAACGTCGAGTTTGCCGTTCACCGTCGTGCAGAGGGTGGGAGCGGCTGTGATAACCCAGAGAGAGAGGAAACTCTCCTTAGAGAGTAAGTGGGCGCTAGCCCCCCGGAGGGGGCCAACAGTTGGAGAGACGGGGCAGGATCCGTCCCTATCCGACTTCCCAGCGATGTGGCTGGGGTCGGGCCCAATGGTAGCCTCGATCCCCCTGAGGTCTTCCCATGAGGCCGCTTCACCGCGGCTGCTGATGGGGCGATGGTCTCCTCTTCGCTGTCTCCTCCAGGGGGGCTGCTGGGGGGCACCAGAGCTGGAGGGTGTCGAAGAGGACCAGGGCTGCTGGGAAGCAGACAGTGCACAGGGACTCGACGGCCGAGGCGGCCGAGTGCGGCACGGAGGACTGCTTCTTTACTGTCGAGAACCCTCCGGGGAGGCCCGATGCGGGTCTCGCGCCCCCCATGGGCGGGGGGTGAGCGGGTGCCGCTGCGCCTCGACAGTAACACCAACAGCCCCCCCTTGCGAGACGGGTGCGTCGAGAAAGCGGACCTTCTCGGCGTTACTCATCTGCGCAAGGATGGCCAGAGGAGTTTCTCATGGACCACAAGTGTGGACATCGTCCGACCCAGGGCCCGTGCGTCACCTTGGTCGCCGTAGAGCGAGATCGGTGGCTGCGTGGAGTTCCTGCATAAGCGCTGGGTCGGTCTTACCCTCGTGGAGCTCTCTCAACGCCTGGCAGGAGCCATAGCGTGGAGAGAGGAGGCAGCTTGGTCCGCCGCAAGTAAGCTCCGACACCAGAGATGCCGAGACACCACATGCTTTGGACGGGAGTCTAGGTCGAGCCCCCCCCCAGGTGGCCGCCGCCTATGGGCACGAGTGCACCGCGGCGGCATACTCCACCTGGGGGACATCGACGTATCCTCTAGCTGTCTCAACCTCGAGGGAAGAGAGGGTGACAGAACTTTGTTTGACGTGAAACGTGCCGGAAAGGGGCGTTCCAGGTCTTACTAAGTTCCTCATGCACTTCCGTAAACACGGCACTGGGGGCGGGCGCGGCTTGGAGCCGCGCTCAAACCCGAGGCGCCATGTAGCCAGCCGCGAGCGTGGAGAGGCAGTGCGGGCACTGCAACCCAACACTCACGGCGGCCCGGGAAAGCATGGCTGACATCTCGACGTCCGCTTCTTCCTGGGCTCGACCCCCCGAGGGAGGGAGCCCGAGGAATCGTCAGGAGTCGGATGGCAGTACGTCACCCCCCGATGCTGCAAGAGACATCTCATCATCACGCATCGTGTCCGAATACGTGATTGAGGAATAAGACGGCGGACCGTCTCCTGGGGAACGGTCAGACGAGCGAGACGAGGTGTGAACGGTCCGTGAGCCGTGGCTGGCGGATTATCGCTCACAGTAATCCTCATATCACCCTCGCTGCTTGCCGTAGCGGACGGCAGGGCCGTAGTCCTGCCGCCACGGAACGGGGAGCAAACGAGGTGGTGGCTGAGTCCCGTGGGACACAGCCACCTGTACGCAACGTCTGAATCGTCACCGCCCGCAGTGCGGGCAGGACGTATCCACAACGTCTGCCCCAGCGTACTGGAAGCAGGCATTGTGTCCGTCCCCCTCCTCGATGAGTGTGTTGCACCCATGAGAACAGCGGGACAAGCCACGCTGGAGAAATTTGCTCTTTTAGAAAAGGAAATTTGCTCGAACACCTCCGGAACTGCCGAGACGCCCAGGGGAGAGTCACTGCAGGAAGGGACCGTCCGCTGTCCACGTCGTAGATTCCAGCAGAAAGAATGATCACCAAGATCGTAGAGAAGCTCATCAGATGCGTAGGCTCTGAAGAACAAAAGGTGAATGAATGAGCACGCCGGCTTCCCTCTTATACCCGGACATCCGGGGAGGAGCCCGGCATGCAAATTTCATTCGCCAATTTTCATTGGCCTTTTCTAAATACTCAGAAGATGATAGGTTCTCAAGACAAACCCCATTCTGTCGGTTCGACACAACGTCGAGAGACCGACAGAAAGGGAACCATGAGTTGTCTACTGTATCATGTGTTTTCTCGTGTCTTGTCATTGGCCCCGCCCCTCTCGTTTCACGTATTGCTTCCCGTCTGTGTTTCATTACCCTCACCTGCCCTGTGTTATTATCCCTCGTTTGTGTCCCCTATTTAATGCCCTCTTGTCTATTGTCCTGTGCGTGTTCGTCTTGTTGGTGTTCCTGTGCCTCAGGTTTGACGTTGTGTCATTCTGTTCCTTGTCAAAGTCAAGTACCTTAGTGAGTGTTTAGTTTAGTTAATGTCAAGTGTTTCCTAGCTTAGTTCAGTTTTAGTGAGTCTGCGTTCTGTTGTACTGTTATTCTGTTTTGTTATTTAACCCCATTGTGGGTCTTTGTTTTATGTTTTAATAAATCCTTTTTGTTACCCCTTACCGCTGCCTGCTTCTGGGTTCTCTCCTGCCGAGTCGTGACAGAACAAACACGCCATACTAAGAACCCAGTAGGCGGCATGGACACTGGACGGTCCCACCTAGCTCGCCTCCTCTGCGGAATCCGCCAGGGGAGCGAGAGCTTGGACGAATATGTGGAAAGGTTCCTGGATGTCGCCGAGAATGGCTTCTTTGGGGAGGAGGAGCTTGCCGTGCTTTTCAACTCTGGTCTCAGGAATCCACTCTCGAGGGCGGAGATGAGGGCGTTGGGGCCGCTGGACTTCAACGCTGTGTGGCTGTCCGCCGTGGATTGGTCGGAGTCCACGGTCTCAACATATTCCAATTACCCATCTGCGCTGGTCACGATCCCTGAGGGTGGTTCCCTGCAGATCGGGGTTGTGGCCATCGCCACGCCATCCTCCTCACCCTCGGCAGCTTCTCCACCGTCCACCAGCCTCGTTGGCAAGCAGGGGAGGCGAGCGTCCTGGGGATCCACCTCCAAGGAGTCCCAGCCGGAGCCAGCCGTGCCTTATACATCCTTCCTTCAGCCGACCACCAGGCGTGTGGCTCGGCGGAAGAAGAAGAGGCAGCGGCGGGCAGCGTGGACTCCAATCCAGCCAGTGCAGCAGCCGACGTCCCAGCCGGTGCAGCCGGTGTCCAGTCGGGTGCAGCCGGTGATCCAGCCGGCGTCCAGTTCGGTGATCCAGCCGGCGTCCAGTCCGGTGATCCAGCCGGCGTCCGGTCCGGTGGTTTAGCCGGCATCCGGTCCGGTGGTCCAGCCGGCGTCCGGTCCGGTGGTCCAGCCGGCGTCCGGTCCGGTGGTCCCCCCCAGGACTCCGTGCCCCAGAGCGCAGCCAGGGACTAAGACTGTTCCCCCTTCTCCCCACCCCCATGGACTGCCCCCTGTGAGCCCTTGTTTGGTCCCACCCCCCCCCATGTTTATTATTTTTATTGTTCCACCAAAGTCCCATTGTTGTTTTGTCTTGTCTGCCCCTGATTTTGTTCTCCATGTTTTGTCTGTTCTTGTCTCTGTGTCAGTCTACCCTGTCTCGTTAGTCTACCCCTTGTTGAACACCTGGGGGTGTTCATTAAAGGGGGGGCTTCTGTCATGGCTCTGCTTCACTTAGTCATGATTTTCTTGGTCTTGTAGCAGAGCCATGACAAAGCCTTATGTTGTTTGTGAGAAAACCATGAGTTGTCTATGTTTTTACTTCTCATGTGTTTTCTCGTGTCTTGTCATTGGCCCCGCCCCTCTCGTTTCACGTATTGCTTCCCATCTGTGTTTCATTAGCCTCACCTGCCCTGTATTATAATTGCTCGTTTGTGTCCCCTATTTAATGCCCTCTTGTCTATTGTCCTGTGCGTGTTCATCTTGTTGGTGTTCCTGTGCCTCAGGTTTGACGTTGTGTCATTCTGTTCCTTGTCAAAGTCAAGTACCTTAGTGAGTGTTTAGTTTAGTTAATGTCAAGTGTTTCCTAGCTTAGTTCAGTTTTAGTGAGTCTGCGTTCTGTTGTACTGTTATTCTGTTTTGTTATTTAACCCCATTGTGGGTCTTTGTTTGATGTTTTAAAAAATCCTTTTTGTTACCCCTTACCAATGCCTGAATCTGGGTTCTCTCCTCCCGAGTCTTAACACTGCCCTTCGCATTAGAAAAGAATGAATCAATATCCAATGAAATAAAAACTAGAATAACCCATTATAGCTAATTTATGACAACCGTTTACAGTTGTTTGTAGCGTATTTATGGATACATAAATTTAACCTCAATACAGTTTAGCTTGGAAAGAATGCAAATTCTCAGATAAACCTCTAGGACTTTGAGCACTATGATGATACTTAACATCAGGTCGAGAGCTCCCCTTGTATTACACTGCCCTCTAGTGTCCGATAGGCTACCACTGGTGTCTGATCTGAGAACGCGCTAGTATGGATATCCGGCTTTTAAGCATATGACTCATTTAACGGTATATTCAAGCACATTGTGCGTTTATACGTCACGTGGCACAGACACTACATGAAACATAAATGAATGACTAGAGATCTAACACAATTTTCCTCTATTGTGTCAGCACAGCAGCAAAGTAAAAGCGTATTGTTAT
Source organism: Triplophysa rosa (assembly GCF_024868665.1). Lineage (NCBI taxonomy): Eukaryota > Metazoa > Chordata > Actinopteri > Cypriniformes > Nemacheilidae > Triplophysa > Triplophysa rosa. The sequence goes on along the minus strand of NC_079907.1, from coordinate 16,978,979 downwards.
CTGTCATGAAACGCCACTAACTCAAAACTCGGGTATCAAGGAGCTGACATAAAGAGATGCTATTTCCTTATAACGGATTAGTATTTCGTTATAACGGATTAGTATTTCTTTTAACGGATTAGTATTTCGTTATAACGGATTAGTATTTCGTTTTAACGGATTAGTATTTCATTTTAATGGATTAGTATTTCGTTATAACGGATTATAATTTCTTTTAACGGATTAGTATTTCGTTTTAACGGGTTAGTATTTCGTTTTAATGGATTAGTATTTCGTTATAACGGATTAGTATTTCGTTTTAACGGATTAGTATTTCGTTTTAACGGATTAGTATTTCGTTATAACGAATTCGTATTTCGTTATAACGAATTAGTATTTCGTTTTAACGGATTAGTATCTCGTTTTAACGGATTAGTATCTCGTTTTAACGGATTAGTATTTCGTTTTAACGGATTAGTATTTCGTTTTAATGGATTAGTATTTCGTTATAACATTAGTATGTCGTTTTAACGGATTAGTATTTCGTTTTTACAGATTAGCATCTCCTTTCAACGGATTAAAATTTCTTGTAATATCTCGTTATGACGAATTAATATCTCGTTTTAACGGATTAATATTTCGTTATAATGAAATAACATCTCGTTTTAACGGAATCTATATCTCATTATAACGAATTAACAACAAAAAAGTTTTATCACTTGCGGTTCAGAGCCACCGTACTTTTTAACTCTAAAAATGTAAATTAAATTAAAGTTAAATTAAATAACTTTAGTTTTGGAAATTCATTTTTGTATCTTCAAGGCATTTTAAGTTGCACTTTTAAGTTGGAACGTGCCGTTAAACCGTCCAAACCTTTAAGGTAAATAAAACAACAAAAAATATGAAAAAAATAAATCATAAAATGGCAAATGTATCTAAAATGTAAAATGTTAAATAAATGTTTTGGCCAACAAATATTTATGAAAAAAAAAATATATATACAGTATATATAGAATGAAAACATGGCCCCGAAATATTTTTTAGCCCTGTGAACACAATTAATTCTATGTTAAAATGTTAATACTTTATGATCAGTTATTGAATTCACACACGTTTGATGAGGACTTTACATAGTATATATAATGGTTTTTATATTGTACGACCTTTATATTGCATCCCCTACCCCTAAACCTAATAGCACACAAAGCTTTTTGCCTTCTTACAAATACAAATGAACATAATTTATAAGTTGATTTTCTTATGGGAACCAAACATGTGAAAATATAATTTGTGTAATATAATTTGTTACCAGAATGACCTTTCTTTCAGGGCTATGAAGAAATGTCACCACTTTTGTTGTTCTAACTGGCTGTCAACTTTAATTCACAATCTGTGTGTTTCCATACATGTACGCCAAGCTATGGAAGACATCCTGCGTCTCACTTATACACATGTGCAGCTGACTGCAACCATGGTGACCACTTCATGTCAACATAGACTTAAGGTACCCCCCTCTGATTTTATGGTTTCTTGAATTAGAAAAATGTCAATAAAGTCTGTCGCCAAGCCTGGGCGTGTTGAGTGTTGTAGGCCTATAAATCCCACTTGGAATTGGTCTGAGCTGCTGGTTTAATTGAAGCGTAACTCCATACTGTAGGCTAGGTTGATTTTACCTTTTGACCTCTCTACCCAGATTAGGTTCCTATCTGGACTCCAGGGGTCACCCACCAGACCCTGTCATCATCTCCACACGCAAACTCTTGCACTCGCACCAAAAGCTGTGGTCATAATTACCCCCTTAATAAACAATTATATGTTGCATGAGGGATAAAGAGGCATAACATTGTGGCATTTTTCAACCAAAGAAAGAGCAAAGACACAGTTCAAAAGCGACTTTCATGGAGACCTCAACAATCCGAGTCTAGCCAAAACTCCTCCAAATACGAGACACTGGAGGCACCTAATAATGAATTCCATGAACAGTGTGCTGCTAAAACCAAGACTGAATTCAACAACAAAATGTGGTCAGGATCAAATTAATTTCCACTTTCACCCTACAAACATGCCAGTAACCCTGCCAGAGTTTGTTAGCAATGACTGTGCCAGATGGAGTCTATATGATCGGAACAGTTTGGTACCAGAGGGTAATGTTACAGTCTGAAGTTCTTAGCAAGTGGGTTGTTGGATACAAGTTTGCGGTTTTGGTTTTGAGCTTAATTAAAGGGAAATGACTATTGCAAGTACACCGCATATGTGTTGCGGGGAACGTTAATTCCAGCTTTATAAGCAAAGGCACGTTTACAAGAATCTGCATCATTCCCACCCCATATATATGTATATATACAATATTTCCAAGGTCAAATTTCAAGTTGGACTTTCATGCTTCATAAGAATCTTGAATGACATTGTTATCATTTCTATCCCAAGCAAAAAAAAGTTATGGAGCACCTTCTAAAACAAGAATAATATGCAAGTGGTTTCCTGTGTTTCCCTCAGGCATGCCCTCCCTCTTTTCTCCAGATTTATTTTTGGAACAAGAGCCTATGACGTCAATGAATCTGCGCAGAATAAGACATACGACGTAGATTAAATTTTAAAGATTTCTAAAGTTACATAGGTGTGGACACTTGGTAAGAAAGCAATCTAAATAACTAACATAAAGGGAAATAGTAGCCATTTGCTATTAGCCTGGTCATAAGATGGATTTCATTAATGTGCAGTATCACGTTATTGCACAGGTTAATTTCTCTGCTTCTCTTTCAGGTCTACTTATGATCCGACCTAAATGTGCATGGATACTGCTCATTACTGCTCATTTTCAGTAATTATCCATGAGTATTTTTGCTTTTCCATTTTTTTCCCATATGGTGTAATGCTTGGCGTGAAACACTCAGAATTTATAAGTAAAGGAAAGATATGGGGACATTATTACCTGGCCATTTTTAGGCCAGGTAATAACAAGACTTTCAACCTGTTTTAGAAAGTAGGCATCAGTGGAAAAATAAGCGAGACACTAAAAAAGGTTAAAGTGATTGAAAAACTGACCCCATACATCAACATTTTTGTCAGGAATAATGACATTACTTGACCAGTCTATATAATGTGTAAAACTATTTGTTTTGGTTTAATTTATTAACTGTATAATCATCTAGTGGTTCTCAAAGTTGGGGACTGCAGGGGGACACAGGTGATCAGCGAATGTAGAAAACCAACCCTGGCATGAACACGTGATCACACACGTGAGTAAGGTGAGAAAGAGCGGCCTCTCCCAGGGGCTCGAAGGGGGGCTCCCAAGGGTCTCTCCTGTAGGAAGGACAGCACGTGTCTGATCGAGCATCTCTGTGGGTCTTCTCTGCGAGAACACCGGGACGAGAAGAGGTGCCACTTCAAGGCGTACAGCCACCTAGTGGCAGGGGCCCTAGCCTGTGTGATGGTCTCCACCACAGCCGGGGGTAGCCCAATCAGGATCTCCTCGTCCCGTCCAGAGACCAGACATGGAGGTTCCAGAGGTCTGGCCTGGGATGCCAAAACGTGCCCTTCCCCTGTGACAGAAGGTCCTCTGTCAGGGGAATCGGCCAGGGGGGAGTTGTTGTCAGAAGCACCAGCTCTGAGAACGAAGTCTGGTTGGGCTAGTAAGGCGCAACTAGTACCACTTGATGCTCCTCTTCCCTGACCTTGCACAGGGTCTGTGCAATGAGGCTCAATAGGGGGAAGGCATACTTCCGCTTATCCTGCGGCCAGCTGTGTGCAAGGGCATCCGTGCCGTTAGGTGCCTCGGACAGGGAGTACCAAAGCGGTCAATGGGTGGAGTCCGGGGAGGCAAACAGGTCCACCTGTGCCTGGCCGAACTGCTCCCAAATGAGCTGGACTGCGGGGGGATGGAGTCGCCACTCTCCACGAGGCGTCGACTGACGAGAGAGCGCGTTGGCTGTCTGGTTCAGGATGCCTGGGATGTATGTGGCTCGCAGGGAGCTGATCATCTGCTGACTCCAAAGGAGGAGGCGCCGGGCGAGTCGTGTTAGCTGCCGTGAGCGAACGCCACCCTGACGATTGATATATGCCATGGCAGCTGTGCTGTCCGACCGGACCAGCACGTGCTTGTCCTGCATGAGAGGTTGTAGCCTCCTTAGTACAAGTAGCACAGCCAACAACTCTAGGCAGTTGATATGCCAACGCAGGCGGGGGCCCGTCCACTGCCCCAACACTTCCGTCGTTACTACGACGTGCCTTGACACCTGCCCTAGGGGGACTCCTGTCCACAAAAAGGTCATGGATGACCAGGGGGTCAGGGTGCGTCGGCAGAAAGGCGTGATGACCATACGCCTGCTGCCGGTTTGCCACGCTCTCCAAGGAACCCGGCTCTGTAACCAGTGTTGGAGCAGTCGCATGTGCATCAACCCGAGGGGGACCACCCCCGCCGAGGATGCCATGTATCCCAGACCCTCTGAAATTGTTTCAGGGGGACCGCTGACTGCCTGAAGACTTTCAGGCAGTTCAACACTGACTGGGCGCGCTCTGTAGTCAGTCGTGCTGTCATGGAGACCGAGTCGAGTTCCATACCGAGAAAGAGGATGCTCTGCATGGGGGAGAGCTTGCTCTTTTCCCAGTTGACCTGTAGCCCCAACCGATCTCGGTGCCGGAGCACCAGGTCCCTGTGTGTACACAACAGATCTCGCGAGTGTGCCAAGACTAGCCAGTCGTCGAGATAGTTCAGTACCCGCACACCCCCCCCCCCCGAGGGGAAGGAGGCCAGTTTCCATGATCTTCGTGAAGACACGTGGAGACAGGGACAGACTGAAGGGGAGGACCCTGTACTAATATGCCCGCCCCTCAAAAGCGAACCGCAGAAATGGCCGATGTCGAGGGAGGATCGAGACATGAAAGTACGCATCCTTCAGGTCGATTGCCATGAACCAATCCTGACGCCTGACAGACATCAGGATGCGCTTCTGCGTGATCATCCTGAATGGCAGCTTGTGGAGGTGCTTGTTCAGGGCATGCAGATCTAGGATGGGGTGCAGCCCCCCACCTTTCTTTGGGTCAATGAAGTACGGGTTGTAAAACCCGTTGAACATCTCGGCTGGTAGGACGGGCTCGATCGCTCCCTTCGCCAGAAGGGTGGCAACCTCTGCCCAAAGCACAGGTGCATCCCCACCTCTGACTGAGGTGGAAAGGATGCCCTGAAACTTGGGAGGGTGTCTGGCGAACTGTATCGCGTAGCCTAGACGGATCTTCCTCCCTAGCCAGCCTGACGGCCTGGGAAGCTGCCCAGGCCGTCGAGTTGCTGTCCACCGTCGTGCCGAGGGTGGGAGTGGCTGTGATGACCCAGACAGAGAGGAAACTCTTTTTGTGAGTAAGTGGGCATTAGCCCCCCGGAGGGGGCCAGCAGGTGGTGAGACGGGGCAGGAATTGTCCCTCTCCAATCCCCCAGCGTTGGTGTGGCTGAGGTTGGGCCCGATGGTGGCCTCAATCTCCCTGGGCTCCCCCCATCAGGGCCGCTTCTGCTTCCGCGATGGTTGCTGACGGGGTGGCTGTTTCCCCTTCGACGTCCTTTTTTACGGGAGGCAGCCTGGATAGGGGGCGCTGGAGCCGGAGCCGGTGTTGAAGGGGGCCGGGGCTGCCTGGGAGCAGACGCCGCTCGGGATCTCGAAGGCCTGAAGGCGGCCGAGCCGCTGCGGGGCAGGATGTGTTTGATCGCCTCCGTCTGCTTCTTCACCGCCGAGAACTGCTGGGAGAAGTCCTCGACGATATCACCAAACAGCCCACCCTGCAAGATGGGAGCATCAAGAACGCGAACCTTCTTGGCGTCCTTCATCTGCACAAGTTTTAGCCAGAGGTGTCTCTCCTGGACCACCATGGTGGACATCGCCCGACCCAGGGCCCGCGCCGTCACCTTAGTCACCCGTAGAGCGAGATCGGTGGTGGTGCGGAGTTCCTGCATTACTGCTGAGTCGGTCTTACCCTCATGGAGCTCCTTCAACGCCTTGGCCTGGTGAACCTGCAGATGGCCATGGCGTGGAGGGAGGAGGCAGCTTGGCCCACAGCAGTGTAAGCCTTCGACACCAGCGATGCCGAAAACTTACACGCCTTGGACGGGAGTCTAGGTCGAGCCCTCCAGGTGGCCGCCGTCTGCGGGCACAGGTGCACCGCGACAGCATGCGCCACCTGGGGAAGCTCGACATAGCCTCGGGCTGCCCCACCATCGAGGGAAGTAAGGGCGACAGAGCCGGTCTGATGGGAACGAGCCGTGAGGGGCGCGTTCCACGACTTACTGAGCTCCTCATGCACTTCCGGGAAGAACGGGACCGGAGCTGGGCGCGGCTTGGAGTCGCGTTCGGACCCCAGGTACCACGTATCCAACCGCGAGCGCTGGGGGAGAGGCAGTGCTGTGCACTGCAGCCCAATGCTTGCGCCAGCCAGGAATAGCATGGTTGACATCTCGACGTCCGCCTTTTCCTGGGCTCGACCCCCCGAGGGAGGTAGTTCCGAGTAATCGTCGGGGTCAGATGCCAATAGGTCACCCTCCGATGCTGCAATGGACATCTCATCTTCGTCACGCACTCCCGAGTACGTGGCCGAGGAACAAGACGGGGTGGGACCGTCTCTTAAGGAATGGTCAGACGAGCGAGACGGGGCGCGAACGGCCCGTGAGCCTGCGGCTGACGGGTTAACGCTCACGGTGATCCCCATATCACCCCCGGTGCTGGCCGTAGTGGACGGCAGGGCCGTAGCCACTGTGTCTCGGAACAGGTAGCAGACGAGGTGGCGGCTGTGTCTCTGAAGAACACAGCTACCCGTGACCATAACGTCTGGATCGCCATCCACGTATCCACGAAGGCTGCCTCAGCGTTCCGGAGACCCAAACATCTGAGACAGACATCGTGTCCGTCCCCTTCCTCGATGAGCGCATTGCACCCACGAGAACAGCGGGCCATGCCACGCTGGAGAAATTTGCTCTTTTAGAAAGGAAATCTGCTCAAACACCTCCGGAACTGCCGAGACGCCCAGGGGAGAGTCGCTGCAGGAAGGGACTGTCCGCTGTACCATGTCGTAGATTCCAGCAGAAAAATGATCACCAAAGATCGTAGAGAAGCTCAACAGATGCATAGGCTCCTCAGACCAAAGGTGAATGAATGAGCACGCCGGCTTCCCTCTTATACCCGGACATCCGGGGAGGAGCCCGACATGCAAATTTCATTCGCCAATTTTCATTGGCCTTTTCTAAATACTCAGAAGATGATAGGTTCTCAAGACAAACCCCATTCTATCGGTTCGACACAACGTCTCGTTCCCTCCATCAGGGAACCGAGGTTACATCCGTAACCAAGAAGTTTCCGCCCGTTGGTCCCTAGTCGGAACAGCCAATGTATATTTGCTAAACATATCTGTTAGCACAAGCACATTTTCATGTCCAGAACGAGAAGGCTCCAGTATAGTAAAGTCAATGCCAAGATCTCATTGGGTCTAGAGGCCAGGACATGACCCATAAAACCCCGAGCCAATGGCCGGGTGTCTTTAGCAAACTGACACCACTCACATTCCCGACACCATTGCGCAATCTCTGCAGACATACCAGGCCAATAACACCGCTGGCGGATCAATTCAGTTGTCCGCTCACTGCCCTGGTGTCCATGCTGTTGGTGTAGCTGAGTCAATACTTCTCAAAACCATCTTAAGTATTTCCTCACCGCCATCTGTTCGTAACACGCGATGGTAAAGGACCCCATTCCTTTGCTGGAGACTGTCCCACTGCTAAACCAAAGTCAATACAGACTTGGTAAACTATTTACGCTCGTTCCAAGCTAGAGAATGATCCCTGTTCCAAACATACCAAAACCCTTTGAATATCAGGATCAGCTGCCTGCAAACGACACAAATCTTGCAGAGAATAACTGGGCAATGCAGTGATTACAGCCTGATTAGTCTGTACCGTAGATTCTAACTATGCTGCCTGCCTCACCACCGCAGGGATCACGGTCCCAGGTAACAAATTCTCCCGTGCCTCCTCACAAGACTGGTTCTGCCTAGAAAGGGCGTCCGCATTCCGGTTACTTCACCCAGAACGATATTGAATCTCAAAATCGAACGAGGCCAACTGGGAAGCCCAATGTTGTTCGGTGGCTCCCAGTTTAGCAGATGTCAAATGGCTTAGAGGATTATTGTCCGTACAATACACTTCTGGCCCAATAGATATTCCCTAAATTTTTCAGTCATTGGCCACTTGTACTCCAATTTCATTGAGCTGTAATTGGTCATGTTGCGCTCAGTGGGCCTAAGACTGCGGATGACATAAGCAATTGGATGCACCCTACCTCCTTCCTCCTGCGAGAGGACAGCACCAAGCCCACTATTGCTAGCGTCCACCTCCAAAATGAAAGGCTGGGAGAAATCCGCATAGGCAAGGACTGGAGCAGTGGAAAGCCACTCCTTCAACCCTTCAAAGCTCACCTGACACTGTTCAGTCCAGGGTCCCGAACCAGCACACTCAGCAACCAGCCAATTTGGCAAACCCCTCCACAAAGCGGCAATAATACCTGGCGAAACGCAGAAACGACCGCAATTCCCCAACATTGGTGGGGCATTGCCACTCAGCTACCGCTTCGACCTTAGCAGGATCAGTGGATACCCCCTTAGCAGATATAACATGGCCCAAATACTTCACTTCCTTTTGAAAGATGGCACACTTGCTTAGCTTAACCTTGAGTCCTTCCTTCTGCAACTGACACAGAACTACCTCGAGGCGATCCAGATGTTGGGCAACAGAGGCCAAGAACACCACCACATCATCCAAAGATAAAAGCAACAACTAGCACTGTTGATCCCCAAACAACTTCTCCATCAACCTCTGAAAGGTGCCCGGGGCATTACACAGGTCAAAAGGCATACGGTTCCACTCAAAGAATCCAAATGAGGTACAAAAAGCTGTTTTAAACCGATCTTTCTCAGTGACTGGAACCTGATTATACCCACTGGCCAGATCAAGCGTGGTAAACCAGCAAGCACCGCTCAGGGAGTCTAAAGACTCCTCAAGCCGAGGCAAGGGGAATGCATCTTTCCTGGTTCTAGCATTAAATTGGCGGTAATCGACGCACATGCGTAGACTACCGTCCTTCTTTTTGACCAAAACAATTGGTGAGGCATATGGACTACAGCTTTCACGAATAATCTTAATCTCCAGTAACTGATTTATATGAGCCTTTACGGTCTCATACTCAGATGGAGGTATATGCCGGAAAGCTGACGCAGCGGAGCCTCATCTACCAAGGGGATATCATGGGAAATTAACTTTGTACAACCCAGACCCCCCTACTGGGTAGAGAACAGTGACTGATACTTGTAAAGTAAGGCCCTTCCCTGCTCCTGCTCTACCTCTGATAGACCAGGCAACCCCACTGCCTCAACCTGTTCTGTAACAGTGGGTACTCCCCAGCAATCTGAGAACCTACGACCGCCCCAACCGATCAAACCTCAGTTACACCTGTTGGCAAACTCACCACATAAACATTACTTAGGGTACCAATCAGGGACCGAGGATTAAGTGTAACATCAACCGCCCCAACATTAACCACAGGTATATAAACTGTTCCTTGACTTACCCGGACCGCCAGATGGGACGCCAACAACCCAGCTGGCAACCCAGACTCCAGGGGTTCGAAAAGCACAGTCCTACCAGAAAACTCTATTGGACAAGTTGCTGGAACTAACTTAAGCATGCATCCTGGAATACAAGATCCAGACCCCTGAACCCTAACCTTACCAGAACGATTCACATCCAATAAGATGTTACTATTGCAACAGTGTGGTAATGCCTGAGATACAAAATGTGGCACTCTTGACATATGAAACAAATCAAACAGAGCAGGGCCATACTGACCAAAGAGTTCCTGGAAAAACATCGTTTCAAAACATTCATTCCGATCACACCAGGAACCCGGTCACAAAGACCACCAGGTGGGTCTTTAACGACAAGCACCCCACAACGTGAGATTACCACAGAGCTACACATTGAGTCCCAGGTAACCAAGATAAGGAATAGACAAACCGTAAGCGGCACGGAGCTGCAACCATTGACATGACTGAAGTCGCTCCTGGCCCCATGGCTCAAAATGCTGCGAAAAGAAGCTTTCTGTAACAGTGGAGACCAAACAAGGCACCGGTACTCCACTCATCAATATGAAAAGATGAGGACATTATACGAGATGTTAGCGATGAATCACGTAATAAAGCGGAGCCAGAAAAAACCCCAACCAAGCTGTGACCCTGCGGCTCGGTGGGCGCTAGTTTCCCGACGGCGCAAAATCGAGGACTGCTCATTCACAGAAAGTAGTGCACCAGTGCGCTGGAAAGACCGCTCCCCATTGCTTTCACGCGCAAAATGGCCCAGTTTTTGACACCTTCTACAGATACCGATTGATTACGAGAGAATCTATTAGGAGGTTCCGAGCCTCGTAACTGAGTAATAGTTTGAGTTAGCTGATTTAATTGCTTTTGCTGAACTCTCAGCATCTCTCTCAGCTCACTCAACTCGGACGCTTGAGGTGAACTATAGGCCCCCACGAACACCATACTGGGTCCCATGTAACAACGGGACAGATAGACTTCAGGCTCTCACCCGCATCCCTTCTCGCTCCCATCGAAGGGCCTCACTCCGCACCTCTAACAAAGTCGAAGTCGGTTGTCGGCGCACCAGCTGTTTGAGCTCTCGTCTCAAGACACTATCGTTAACATTTTCAATGAATTGATCGCGAAGCACACCATCGGCATTTACTGTATCAATACATTTGGTGAACATTGCTTAACCCGCTCTTAAAGCCAAAACAAGGGAGAACTCTTTCTGAAAGTGAAAACTGTTTCACCCTCTTGTTGCTTATGGGAAAAGAAAGCTTCCTGTAGAGCTACATACGACTATGAGCATCCATACAACTCATGCAGTGCCTGAGTAATTTTCTCAGGATCCCCTTGCACATCATCTGAATGATATTGGATCTCCTCGCGGGCCTCTCCCTCTAAATGGTCAAAGAGAAAGAAAGCCTGATCTGCAAGGGATGAACAATGGGTTCTCATACATGCTCTAACTTCTTCCACCCATTCATCAATGCCCACCCCCGGATCTACCACTAAATTTAGGGCATCGAGTGTCTCTGGGCACGATTATAAGTCGATCAGTTACCGGAGCATTGTCGCCAGTTAATGGCGAAACCCTAGAGGCACCAACCATCGCTGAAGTACTAGGTCCAACAGCACTAGCCTCGCGCGACTCGATGGCACGTTTCTGCCACAATCTCTCATTGTCAGCTCTGAGCTGAATCACCAGCTCCTTAAGCTCCTGTAGTTCACCCTCCATTATATCAAAATCTCTGGCAGATGTTGAACCGCAACCACTAGAACACACGCTGCTGCTTTGTCCCTATGAGAAAGAAAAAAAGAGAATAAACAGAACAACAATTTTACAAACACTAAATTTGCACAGACCCACACCTCTGCCAACTACTTTGTAGAAAACCCTGCCGATTACGCCACGTTGTAGCACAATATGATAGCACCACTTGGTGCAAAAAGGAGTCAACCCGCCTCAGGACACACTCAGCTCCTGCAACAAAGAATAAAAGAACCACATTAAACCAAAAGAATCAAATAATGAAACAAAACAAAGCCACTTCCAAAAGAATCAATCAGAAGAGGTTAACAAAATAAACCAAAATAAACAAACCAATCATACAGTCATCACTTGTCTACATTAAAGGTCACAATATTACCACATGACCAATTCCGCTCTTTAACTAATTCCTCACAGCCACCATAACGGCACGGTAGTGAAGGGCCGAATGACCACACCTGGGGTGACGAGATGACCCTAAATAAAAAGAAACAATATACAATGGAACCCAAAATAACAAAACACAAAAATAACTTGGCTTTCCACGATGCAGCATAGTCCAGGGACAGCTAATAGACAGGAAAGTGTTACGGCAACAGTTCTCCCCACTAAACAGCTAAGAAAGAGGGAAGTGTAATAACCACAGCTCTCCCCGTAAAGCAGCACAATGTCCAAAAACGGCTGAAAGACGGGGAGGTGTCGTGCCAACAGTTCTCCCCACAAAGTGGCACCAAATTCGAGAACGGCTAAGGGACAGGGAAGTGCCACGCCCACAGTTCCTCCCCACAAAGCAGCAGCGTGGTCCAGGAACAGCTAATAAACAGGATGGTGTCCCGACAACAATCCTCCCCCACCTATTCTCAGCAAGAAAGAAATACAAGTTACTAAATTACGCTTTACAGACATAACGGTACCTCTCCAAAAACGGTTTGCATACCTAATGATCCAATGAAGTATTGCGCGATGACATACCACACTCATACGAGAGAAGTTAACTCTTTAGCTGATACCGCAAACACAGCTGATACTCCAACATCTGTTAAACCAAAGCACAAAAACGGAAGCCCTAAAGGCAAACCACACTGAACCAAGCGTATACATAATAAATTATTTACACCTTACCATCCCCGATGCACTAAAAGCCTTACCTGGGAATGAGCAGCATACTACGCTCAGTGCATCCCCACTGTCGCACTTAACGAACCGTAATGCCACATAATATAGCCCCGAAGAGGCACACCGTTAGAAAGGGTGTTGTCACGTCACGCACGCCACACTTAGTGGCCCAAAGTAACACTGAACAAACAAGATTTACTTTTAGATATAATAAAACAGCCAGGCTAACAGCTAGAGCTCCAAACACATACCTCCGTGATCGAGTGCTGTAGTACTCGAGTCCGGACTCGAGACGTTTTTTTATCGTCTCGGACTTGTCTTGGACTCGTTGGTATTTGAACTCGGACTTGTCTCGGACTTGGTCATTGGTCTCGCAAATGTTCTAGTCGGTCTCGTCCGAGTCCAGCGATATATGTTTTATTTTCTCCTTCAAAACAAAACATTGATAGAGCAATATTCTTGTGATCCGAAAACTAATGATCCGAAAACTGTTGCCGACTCTCGACTCTAGAACGAGAGCTGCGCGTGCTCATAAATTCTCTTTTCACACAGCAGTTCAGCTCAGTGTGTGCTGTTGTTGTAATTAAATAACTCCGGTATATTGGTTCAAGTCCTCGGGACTGTCATGCACGCCAGAAAGTGAATAACTGAATTAATTTGTGGATGATATTAAGTGTTTACGGGAGACGCTAAACGGGAACGATTCAGCTGAACTGGTTCGACCGGTTCACTAAAAAGAAAGAACCGGTTCGAATGAATGAATCGTCCGCGGCGTAGTGATGGGAATTATGATTCATTTGAGTGATTCGTTCTTTTTCAGTTCGTTCACCAAAATGATTCGTTCAGATTTGTTCACTGATTCGTTCAGTGACCATTTCTATAATACGCCAGCAGGTGGCGAAAAAGAGTTGTGTTATGTCAACGTACGTATTAATGGACGTATAAACTGATTACAGGCTTTATTAAAATGTGTGTCTCTGATCTACTCATTAAATAAATAAAATAAGTCTAAATAAGTGGTTCAGATGACCAACGCACAAGGTTTTTCTGCATAATTAAAAAGTTAATTGTTTGGTCATTTACACATTCATAAATCTGGGATTATGTTAAACGTAAAGTTTATGTATTTTAAATAAACAAGCGTGCAAAGTAGCCTACCTGTAACTGCGCTTTGCATCCGCTTTCTGCTGATTGCTGAACGAGACTCACATGCTAAATGACCGACCTACAGTGTACTGTACACTCTCGTTCAATTCGTTCACGAACGAGATCTCTCTCTCTCGTTCAGATTCAACAGAGACTTGGTCAGTGTGGGCGTATTCGTTCAGTGGAAGATCTAACCAATTACACGTCCCTTCACAGCCGGAACTGGAATGCTATTTGCTGACGTGACGCGAATGAGAGCTAACCAATACTTTTTTGTTTTACAGTTTTTAGAGAAGTGCATGACATGAATTAAACGTAATGAAGTCGTTTTTATTTGAAAGAACAATAAATGATACAAAATGCACACAAAACACCTGTGCTTGCAGTACAATAACTGAGTAAACAGGCTTGACATTTTCCATGCAATAAAAATGACAATGTTAATTTGTCTTTGTTACATTTAACCATCAGCTTGCATTATTGAATTATTTTCGTAAGGATCTTTACATTGTGTCCGTTTCTGTACTTGTTGAACAAGAGACCTCATCTTTCATTTCGTTTACGAGGCAGAAGTAACAGCTCGTTCACGAACGAGAATCAGCGGGTCCTTTCATTCACTTACGAACGAGATGACTGATCGTTAATTTCGTTCATGAACGAGAATCAGCGGGTCTCGTTCAGACTCAAACACAGGCTCGTTCAGTGAAGGGCGTATTCGTTCTGTACATTCAACCAATCATATGCTTTGTCAAAGCTCACTCTCGAACGCCATTGACTCGTGCTTTAGACACTCTTTTAAGCCAAGACTATGAAGGCATTATAATGCCATAAAGAAACGAGCGCAATGCTGATGCTGGCAGCGCACGGCAAATAACTTCCGCGAGTAAATAACGCCATACGCGAGAGGACAACGGATATACACGCGAGGAAACGGGATCCCGCGAGCTCGTTTGAAACCTTCGCGCGCGCATGGCATCCATAGTGCGCGCAATACAAGCCCTCGCGCGCGCATGACATCTTCTGTGCGCGCAATTACAAGCCCTCGCGCGCGCATGACATCTGTGCGCGCAATTACAAGCCCTCGCGCTCTCACCTGCTGCTTTTGCTCGCGCGAACATTTTTATTTTTGGCAGTCGCTGTGTTGTATTTGCTTTTTTTTTTTATTTTCATTTTTTTTTTTTTACTTCTCTTTTTTCTGTTTTACTTTTTATTTTATTTTTTTTATTATTTATTTTTATTTATTTATTTTTTTTTTTTTATTTTTCATTTTTATTTTTTTTTTTATTTATTTTGTTTCATTTTTATTTTTTATTTTTTTTTTTTTGTTTTTTTTTTTTTTTTTTTTTTTTTTTTTTTTATTTTTTTTTTTTTTTTTTTATTTATTTGTTTTTCTGTTATTTGTGTTGTAATTTTTTTTTTTTGTTTTTATTTTTATTTTGCATTTTCTTCTCTGCGACTGCCAAAAATAAAAATGTTCGCGCGAGCAAAAGCAGCAGGTGAGAGCGCGAGGGCTTGTAATTGCGCGCACAGATGTCATGCGCGCGCGAGGGCTTGTAATTGCGCGCACAGAAGATGTCATGCGCGCGCGAGGGCTTGTATTGCGCGCACTATGGATGCCATGCGCGCGCGAAGGTTTCAAACGAGCTCGCGGGATCCCGTTTCCTCGCGTGTATATCCGTTGTCCTCTCGCGTATGGCGTTATTTACTCGCGGAAGTTATTTGCCGTGCGCTGCCAGCATCAGCATTGCGCTCGTTTCTTTATGGCATTATAATGCCTTCATACAAGACGCTCTGTGGTCGAGGGAGAGATTTCAGTGAACGAGAAATATGAGTCATTGCATTTCGTGAACGAGAACGATTCGTTCACTTAAAAGATTCGTTCACGAACGAAACATCACTACCGCGGCGCGAACCAGCGTCAATCATTCATCAGGCACGATGTCAGCGAGCAGCGGCATAATACAGATTGGTTTTACAAACCATAATAAATGTATCGACAGTGCGCTTAAAAGGAAACTTTTTGCAACAAAACTTTCCCCGAAACATGTGGGACAACATCCAATTTCGTAAGACACCTGCAAAGGCATCACAAAGAGAGGTAAGTTAATGCCATGTTTCAGAGTTAGCATTGCATTTGAGTATTTTAGAAAGTTTGGAAAGTAGGGCTTAAAGATAAGATTGATCGTATTTTTATTGTCATTGTGATGAACATGTTATTTAAGGATGGGCACCGACGTGCTTATGAACGTGCTTATAAACGACCCGTGGAGCCTCTACTCTCTCTAGCGGCTCCTCTATCGAACGCGCACATGCACGGGCAGGCGCGCACACGCACGCACAAAAGTGTTCATTGCTGCATAACCTTGCTGTTAGGAGGGCTGATAAAAAAGTTCCTTAAAAAAGTAATAAACAGTTACACTTAGGCTTTGTGACTTTAGTGCTATACCTATATAGTAAAAATAAAATGACCTTATTTTATCTGCTTTTTGATCATTACAAACAATAATGAAAATGATTATCTTAGAATAGAAGATATGCTGTCTCTTGCATCACATAAATTATCAATAGTTAACTATGTGGTCTTGTAGTCATGATTTTTTTCTGTCTCTCTTGACTGTCTCAATTGGACTCGGTCTTGACTTGGACTCGAACCTCTCTGGACTTGGACTTGACTTGGACTCGAACCTCTTTGGACTCGGACTTGACTCGGTCTCAACTAGTCCTGGTCTTGGACTTGTCTTGGACTCGACAATGGTGGACTTGACTACAGCCCTACCGTGATCCACAAAGAAGAAGGGGCGGGTCCCGGACCATGACATCAACCAAGAGGCATAACCGACAGCCTTTTATACCAAACCTAACAATAGCTGATTGGTCACACATTAAGTGACTGTTAAGTGATTGTGATGCATGACTCAATACAAGCCGACACGTGTTTCATTACAAACTAATGCTTCTTTCGTCACCCACTCTACTACAATAAAATAATAACAAATTGCCAATATATTGTTTTTTAATAACATGAGAAAATAATTTTTGTCTGATCTGGCACTTAATTACCATGTGATTACGATAACAAAAAACTCCAGCTGTTCTAGCCAGGTGAGGGAAATTAATTTACATTAGCCTCAAGTGTAATCATATTTGTCATTGTGTTCACACTTAATGTCTTTAGGGTCAAACACAAAAGTGACAGCTCTATCCCCAGCATCAGTCAAAATATATTCTAGGTACTTCCTCTTTCCATTGTTGTTTCTCTATATTTAGAAGGAGACCTGCCTGACAGGCTTGTTAGACACCACAGAGGCTCTTTCACCTCTGCAGCCACCCTGCTCACTATAGGCCAGTGTGTTCAGGTACAGAGAATACTGTTCTTAAAACCGCTCTAAGAAGCAAACATGGGTCAAGTTTCACTGTTAAAGCTACAGCGACTGTGTCACAGTGCAGTCTGTGGTTTCTGCCAGGGCACGGGGTCTGTCTGGGACTAAGTATTATGATAGCCACGTCAAGTGCTGAATGATATAGCTCTTTTTTAGCTCCAGGTAACAACTCTAAAAGAAGCTGTGTTCTCTACGGCTGTGGTAATGCATGTCAAATAAAGCTACAAACCCAATCGGCCCAGGGGCAAATGAAGAGAAATGGAGAAAGTGTTATACAAACTGATGTGACAATAAAGAGCATTCATCTTTGTGATGTTGCCTTGTTTATATGATGGTAAATATGACCCTCTAACCTAACCGTTTATTCCTATTAGGTTTGGGAAATTGTGTGTGGATAACACTTAAATATAAAACATAAACATTTTTTCATCATTTACTCACCATCATGTAATTCTAAACCTGTGTGACTTTTGTTCTGCAAAACAAAAGATATTTTGAAGAATGTTGGTAACCAGAAAACTTTGACCCCCTTTGACTTTCACTGTATGGACACAAAACCACCGATACTTTTCTCAAAATATCTACAGGTTTTGAAAGGTGAGTAAATGAAGATAGACTTTTTATTTTTGGCTGAATCTTGACTTTACGTAAATAATAATGGAATAGCACTGTTGAGTAAAAATACAAAACTGTGAGTATAATAATTTACTTAGTCTAAATTGAAAGCTGTGACTTTATTGTTTAAACTTAAGCTGCTTGCTATTCTGATGTTGGTTTATAAATACCATATTTTATAAATAACTCATATTCTGTATAGGAGAAATTAAATGTTTTGCAAGTAAGTAATGATTGAAAATTAGTTTTTAGGTAAACTGTTCTTTTGAGATGCCCTGACCATTCACGGGTAGCATCCTCAATGTTTTCAGTAGTACTGTATGTGAAGTGTTTTGGGTAAATTTGCTGGAAGGAACATTGTGTAGCCATGGTAACTGTGTGAGCAATATAAATAAGAAAATAAAAGTATGCGTAATGTTTTTCAAAGACCTCAAATGTTAGTCTTCAAGTCTCCTAAAGCATTATGGTGAACTGAGCACAAATGAAGAATATCATCCTTAAATTACATATTAAGCTTGACTTGACTGAAAAAAAGGTGGGATTTCGATTATTTTTTAAATATTTTACACATATTATGGCTTGTCTTACTATCACTGCCGCTGTTTTGGAGAGCATATTTATATCTTGGGGGTTCTCGACTGTATGTGGGGCTTGTTCTCTCTGTTTGCTTTGCCGTCACTGCAGTGGCAAGAAGATGGATGGGTCTAGCACCAAGAGTGCCTGACTCCAAACCTGTTCTCCACCAAGCCACCTTATAGACTAAGTGGAATTCCCAAAGCCAACACCTCTAGTATCATGTCCAAGATCAGGAATGAAAAGTAGAGCTCTATCATCACTCAGACGAGTTGCTGGAACTGACTGTTCCTGGATCTGTCCAGTCTCATTTGCGTCCAGGCATCACTGGTCACAATGGGAGGCATGGAAAGCACAGTGAAAGTAAACATGTCTCAGCGCATGTAAACCCCATCATTCTAAATTCATTCAAATAATGACCTCTATTTCTCAAGTGGACAGCCGTTTTGCAGTAAAGAACATATTGCTGCTGCCATCATAAATGGAGAATGAGGAAAATGTTGTTTCTCAGAGGTCAAGGAAAACATAGAAAATTTTTCACTTTCCAAAGACACACAGTTTACAAATATCATGCAGTAAAGCTGATGGGGGACATTTACAATGTGCCTGACAAATGCAAAACCCCTCTAGAGGTTAAAGAGTGTACATCACATTTTCTCTACCCCTGTATTGCTGAGGTTCTGCTGGTGGTTCTCGAGGGCCACGGCCAGTAACCAGAAAGAAGCTGGTATGACTTTGTTAGATGTGAACAATATTACATCATTGATAAATCATCATTGTTGTCTTTAGTAGTGCACCTAACACTCAGGGTACTCCAGGAGGACTGTTCTTGTGAAATCTAACTCCTATTAAAAAGTGTAATATTTTCAATGTGTCAGCATTAAATTACAAGTTCAGACATTTTTAGATTTAATTTACAGTAAAAATAAAATGCACTGCCACTACTGTTCAAAAGTTTATGATCATTTATTTTCTTTTATCTATGCATCTCACATTTTAGAATAATAGTAAACAAAACGATGGACCACATATGACTATAAACTAAAACTGCATTTTAACTTCAAATTAATCACCCTTTGCCTAGAATTTGCTAAAAAAGTAGGCAACTCATTTTCGATTTTATCCGCCAGCTTCTTGTTGTCTCAGCCAGTGGTGCTTTTTAAACAATATTGAAGAAGTTAAGATCTACAGTATGCTGCTCTTTATTTGTCCAAGCCATTCATTTCATTTTTATAAAATGCTTGTTTTGCAATAAAATAAATTAATATGTTGGCACAGTTATATTTTCTCCAGTTAACTAAATTTCAACATTCAGACATACGGTATGCCTTCAGATGAAAAAGTTTGTAAGATCATAACAGACATGAGAAACCTTCTAGTCCAGTAACCCTAGACTTCTGAACTGTATATACACAATATAATAATATAATATAATAATTATACATTTGCTGGCATTTTTGTTTTTTTAAGTCTTCCTATCTAAAAACTTGTATTTATTAAATACCCCTTAAAATAGGTGGAAGTACAATTCACAGGTTCTGGAGTTATTGTGTGTTGATTAGTACATAATAAAGAAATATTCATTTTAAAACAACAACAGCAATAGTAATGTTTAATTTTGTTTTTGTTGGAAAATTTACAATAAACATTAACAAAATGATGCAGAGAGTAAATTAAAGACACTACACTGTGTACTGAGGCTCTAGTAGATAAGTAATGAAGGGCAAATATTTGAAGTGTCCCACCAAACATTTTCCCTGAGTTGAATGGCTGTGGAGAATAGGCCTCCTCTGTAGGTGTGCTGTCACAGATCAAAATAAATATCAGTGGTGGGAATGTTTACATGGCGCTCGAACTGATGGGTGCTCTCCTGTTCATGCTTTGCTTTTAATGCATTGGTTACACGGCCAGTTTGACCTACATGAGAGCTTGTGGTGACTTTGTGTGCACAACACAGCTACACAAAATCAGAACTCATGGGATTAAGCAAACTTCCCATGTCGATTTATGGATGATTCCTTTTCTTTAAGAAAAAAAGCTTGTTAGATAGAGCCATTACTCGTGTTATAGTAATATGAAATGATAACCATGAACGTAAGAGTGGCACATTTATGTGATTAAGACTGTTTTCACTTTTTTTTCTATTTTGGGTTTTTCTCACATGTAATTGCTAGAGATAGAAAGTAGGAAAGTAAAGAAAGGATAGCATTGGAAAAAAATGGTATTGATCACATGCTGTCTGCTATGATACTTTCTAGGGATCATAGCATCGGTTCGCATCGGCATAAAAGTTAACGATGCGATGCATCAAGTTGTGCGCAGATACAAGTTACTATTTGCATCATTATGCATCGTTTTTGACATATTTGCATCTGTAAAAATTGATTTGTATATATATAATTATAAGTAGATGCACTATACTTTTATTGTTTTATATATAGGTTGATTTCTCTAGACTGTTTCTCAAGCGCGTTCTGTCATCACTGCTACTATGTGAATATGACATTTCACAATACTACGGAGACTGAGGCGTGTCCTGCCAGTTACACACAGACTGCGTCTGTCAGCATTTCAAGGCAGAAAGGAATCAAGGCACGTCCAAATATAATATCTCCTGGGATAGCATCTGATCGATTTTGAAGGCAGCATAGATTTATCATTTACATCTACGCAAGCATGACACCAAGCAAACGATTAAAACTTTTTGGATCGACATTTTATCTGTAAACATATTTAACATTACAGAGAACAAGGGCTTCCAGTATCTCCTCCACATCAGATCTGTTTCACAAGTTCGCCTTGCAGCTAATGATCTGGGACAGATAGTATGCGAATTTGGCGTGCTGTCCCGGGGCGAGGGCTCCGAACTCGGAACATCTGCCCCTTGACCGGGGAGAGGGCCCTGGGCTCGGTGTATGCCCGGTGATACTGGCCTCTGGGGGAGAGGAATCCGCTGCGGTGGAAAGATAAAGGTGGCGAGAAGTCTCCTGTGGGGGCAGTTGTGGAATATGGGTGTGGGCTGGCACTAGATGATTCGGGCGATGAGGGTCTGATGGGCCTCTTGATGCAGGAGCGATCTGACCGGATGTACCTCTGGAAATCTTCTGATGACCGGCAACCCAGGGTTTGGATCTGGGGTTCGGAGAAGCCTTTTTCGGTGGGCTCTAGTTGCCACGCATATGCAGAAGGACTGGCTGGAGAATGGTCTGCTGGAAGCCGGAAAGGAATAAAACGGATTTTGGGTGTTTTGGAATCAGAAGCGAGTGGCGGGGTGGTTGGAGTCATCGGCGAAGAGCTGGTTTTAGGGGAGCTTAGACTTTGTGGGCATTGGAGATGCGGGTAGATTTAGTATCTTCCTTTTGTTTGATCGGCCTTGCTGTGCTTGATGGAATAGGAGATCATTGGTGTCTAAAATCGAAGGATGTGAGGTGATTGGATGGAGTTTTGGGTTTAAGCTAGAAGTGGTGGACAGTTTCAAGCGTCTTAACCTGTAGGCGTCGGAGATGCAGGTAGGCTGAGAAGGTTGGATGTGAGACTGTTAGTTGAAGGTGTAGATTTAATGTCCTCTTTTCATTTGATCAGTCTTGCAGTGCTTGATGGAATAGGATATCGTTTCGGTGTCCAAGATGGAAAGGTCTGAGATGGTTGGTGGAGTTTTGGGTTGAAGCTGAAAATGGTGGTTAGTTCCGAGCATCTGAGGAAGCTGAAGAACTACGGAGGTTTCAAAGGTTAAAACGACCATTACGAGTTAATGTTGATCGTGATGAAGTCTTGTGTAGGTGATACCCAAGCTTGCAGACGGAGTTTAGCAAGTTTGCGCATGATGCCTAACTGTATGGGCGAGCAGAGAGAAGTGGAGAGTGTGCATGTACCGTCGCCCAAATGTTTTCGATGAAAAGCTGTTATATCTTTAATATTGCTGTGCGCATCTGTATTAGTCGAACACAATTGATAATTCCGGCGTTAACTTTTACGGAGGGTCATGCGTCCAAGATGCAGTTGTTTTCGAGTTGGCAGACGAGGGACGACGGAGATCTTGCGATTAGGCACCGGTCAAATAAACTGATGCATCCCGCTGTTGTGTTAACTTAGAAGTAACGGCTGCGTGCATTATTTTGTGCAAGATGTGAATGGGAACTGCACGTTAAATGGAAACGTATGCCGCTGGATGATACAGACAGGTTTTAGTTAACCAGCAATCACTTTCGGAAGCGCCGATTATATGTACTAATCTCCAGAAGCTTACGTTTGGCTCAAATTACGTTTGGCTCCCACCTAGGGAGGTCATGGGTTACCAAGGTGGGAACCAGCATGAGGATACATCAGACGGAACCACCCTACTGAGGGGTTGCAACGTCTGGTAGCACTAGGTCCGGTTAGAGCTATGTTGCGAATAACTCCGGAGATACCCGGCCTAAGAAGGTGCTTGCTTAGTGATGGATGGAGTGCCTGTTCTTCGCCCAGTGGCTGAATCGGTACGCTATCCCACTCGAGAGAGGGGGAAAGGAACCAATATAGGCCAATTTTAGTTGGCCTATATTGACCTACCGGTTGCCGGTCCTACATGTTGCCATGCAGCACGCGGGCTGACACCGGCTCTACGCGGAGGTTGTAGAACCTCACAAAGGTGTTGGTGTAGCCCAACCCGCAGCTCTGCAAATGTCTGTGAGAGAGGCGCTGCGTGCCAGTGGCCACGAGGAGGCTATACCCCGGGTGGAGTGAGCTCTCACTGCTAGTGGGCACGGGCGATGTTGGGATTGGTAGGCTGTCGTGACAGCGTCCACAATCCAGTGCGCCAACCTCTGCTTGGAGACAGCTCTCCCCTTCTGCTGACCTCCGAAACAGACAAAGAGCTGATCCGAGCTCCGAAGCTCTGCGTGCGGTCTAAGTAAAGGCACAGCGCGCGTACTGGACACAACACGGACGGGTTTGGGTCTTCCTCCCCAGTGGGGAGCGCCTGTAAATTCATCAACTGGTCCCGAAAGGGAGTGGTGGGAACTTTGGGCACGTAGCCGGGCCGAGGTCTCAGGATAACGTGAGAATCCCTGGGTCCGAATTCTAGGCAGTCAGGGGACACGGAGAATGCCTGTAGGTCCCCTACCCTCTTGATGGAGGTGAGCGCCAACAGGAGAACCGTCTTCATCGTGAGATGAGGAAGAGCGGCATCCCCTAGGGGCTCGAAGGGGGGCCTGTTGAGACCTGTCAGGGCCACATCCAGGTCTCAAGAGGGTATGAAGTGCGGACAAGGTGGATTCCGCCTCCTAGCACCCCTTAGGAACCTAATGACCAGGTCGTGCTGTCCTAGAGACTTTCCAGCAACTGAGTTGTGATGAGCGGCAATGGCGGCTGCATACACCTTCAGTGTGGAAGGGGAGAGGTTAGTCTCTAGTCTCTCTTGTAGGAAGGACAGCATGGTCCCGATCGCACAACTCCATGGGTCTTCTCCTCGAGAAGCACACCAGGTCGAGAAGAGGCGCCACTTGTAGGCGTACAGTCGCCTAGTGGCTGGTGCCCTTGCATGCCATATGGACTCTACCACCGCTGGGGGCAGACCACTCAGGATCTCCTCGTCCCATCCAGGGGCCAGACATGGAGGTTCCAGAGGTCTGGCCTGGGATGCCATATCGTGCCCTTCCCCTGGGAAAGCAGGTCCTTCGTCAGGGGAATCGGCCAGTGGGGAGCTGTCGTCAAGAGCATTAGCTCCGAGAACCAAGTTCGGTTGGGCCAGTGTGGCGCAACGAGTAACACTTGATGCTCCTCTTCCCTGACCTTGCACAGGGTCTGTGCAATGAGGCTCACTTGGGGTAAGGCGTACTTCCGCTTGTCCCGTGGCCAGCTGTGCGCTAGGGCATCCGTGCCGAGGGGTCACTCGGTCAGAGAGTACCAAAGCGGGCAATGGGTGGTTTCGAGGTTGGCGAACAGGTCCACCTGGGCCTGCCCGAACTGCACCCAAATGAGCTGGACTGCGCGGGGGTGGAGTCACCACTCTCTGCGAGGCGTCGACTGACGAGAGAGTGCATCGGCTGTCTGGTTCAGGTTGCCTGGGATATACATGGCACGCAGGGAGCGGGTCACCTGCTGACTCCACCGGAGGAGGCGTCGGGCGAGTCGTGTTAACTGCAGTGAGCGAACGCCACCCTGACGATTGATATATGCTACTGCAGTAGTGCTGTCCAACCAAGGTTGTAGCCTCTTCAGTGCGAGTAGCATGGTCCACAACTCTAGGCAATTGATATGCCAGCGCAGGCGGGGGCCCGTCCAAAGCCCCGACACTGCGTGCCCGTTGCACACTGCACCCCAACCCTGCAGGGAGGCGTCCGTCGTCACCACGACATGCCTCATAACCTGCCCCAGGGGAAACCCTGATAGAAGGAAGGTCATGCAAGACCAAGGGGTTATGGTGCGTCGGCAGAGAGGCGTAATCACCATCCGCCTGCTGCCATTGTGCCACGCTCTCCAGGGAACTCGACTCTGAAGCCAGTGTTGGAGCGGTCTCATGTGCATCAACCCGAGGGGTATCACCGCCGCCGTGGATGCCATTGTATGAAATTGTATCAGAGGAACCGCTGACTGCTTGAAATGTTCCAGGCAGTTCAACACCGACTGGGCGTGTTCTGTGTACAGTCACGCTGTCATGGTGACAGAGTTGAGTTCCATACCAAGATAGAGGATGCTCTTCACAGGGGAGAACTTGCTCTTCTCTCGGTTGACCTGTAGCCCCAGTCGATCTAGGTGCCGGAGCACCAGGTCCCTGTGTGTACACAACAGATCTCGCGAGTGTGCCAAGATAAGCCAGTCGTCGAGATAGTTGAGTACCCGCACACCTCTCTTCCTGAAGGGAGAGAGGGCGGCTTCCACGATCTTTGTGAAGACTCGTGGGGACAGGGACAGACCGAAGGGGAGGACTCTGTACTGATATGCCTGACCCTCGAAAGCGAACCGTAGGAACGAGCGATGACGAGGGAGAATCGAGACATGAAAGTAAGCGTCCTTTTGGTTGATTGCCATGAACCAATCCTGACATCTGACAGATGTTAGGATGCACTTCTGCGTGAGCATCCTGAACTGCAGCTTGTGCAGGTGCCTGTTCAGGGTACGCAGATCTAGGATGGGGCGCATCCCCCCGCCTTTTTTGGGGATGATGAAGTAGGGGCTGTAAAACCCCTTGGACATCTCGGCTAGAGGGACGGACTCGATCGCATGCTTCGCCAGAAGGGTGGCGACCTCGCCCCGTAGTACGGGAGCATCCCGGCCTCTGACTGAGGTGGCGAGGATGCCCTGAAACTTGGGCGGGTTTCTGGCGAATTGGATTGTGTAGCCGAGACGGATCGTTCTCCTCAGCCACCGTGACGGTGTGGGAAGCTCGAGCCAAGCTCCCAGGGACCGCGACAGGGGGACTAAGGGCACGATCTGCTTCATCGATCTCCCTGGGGGTGGTTCGATGGCTGGCAGTGCGGGTCTTTCGCCGGGGGTGGACCCCCGAGAAGAAGACTGGCTCTGCTGGTTTGCCTGCCTGGCGATGCAGCTCCACGCACCTTCGATTTGAGAGTGCTGAGGGCTGCAATGTACATTCGATGTTGCGCCTCGCCAAGACGCAACGTCGAGTTGCCGAACACCGTCTGACAGAGGGTGAGAGCGGCTGTGAAAAACACCCAGGGAGATTGGAAACTCTTTTTTTGAGAAAGTGGGTGCTAGGCCCCCATAGGGGTGGTGGTCTCCTCTTCGATGTCCTCTTCCGGGGTGACGCCTGGGTAGGGAGCGCCGGGACCGGAGCTGGCTTCGAAGAGGGCCGGGGCTGCTGGGGAGCAGAGGCCGCACGGGATCTCAAAGGCCTGTTGGCGGCCGAGTCACGGCGGGGTAGGATATGGCTGATCGCCTCCTAGAACTGCTGAGCGAAGTCCTCGACAGTGTCACCCAACAGCCCACCCTGCGCAATGGTTGCGTCGAGAAAGCGGACTTTCTTGGTGTCGCTCATATGCGCAAGGTTAAGCCAGAGGTGCCTCTCCAGGACCACAAGAGTGGACATCGCCCGACCCAGGGCCTGCGCGGTCACCTTGGTCGCCCGTAGAGTGAGGTCGGTGGCGGTGCGGACTTCCTGCGTTAACCCTGGGTCGGTCTTACCCTTGTGGATCTCTTTCAGCGCCTTGGCCTGGTGGACCTGCAGGATGGCCATGGCGTGGAGAGAGGAGGCAGCTTGGCCCGCAGCAGCATAGGCCTTCGACACCAGTGATGCCGAAGTCCTACACGTCTTGGACAGGAGTTTCGGTCGACCTCTCCAGGTGGACGCCGCCTGCGGGCACAGGTGCACCGTGACTGCGCGTTCCACCTGGGGCACGTTGACGTAACCCTTAGCTGCCCCACCATCGAGGGAAGAGAGAGCGACAGAACTGGTTTGACGTGTACGTGCCGAAAAAGGGGCGTTCCACGTCTTCGTCAGTTCCTCATGTACTTCCGGGAAGAACGGAACCGGGGTTGGGCATGGCTTGGAGTCGCGCTCAGAGCCCAAGAACCATGTATCCTGCCGCGAGCGCTGGGGGAGAGTCACCGGAGTGCACTCTAACCCAATGCTCACGGCGGCCTGGGAAAGCATGGCCGACATCTCGAAATCCGCCTCCTCCTGAGCTCGACCCCTCTTGGGGGGGAGCTGCAAGGAATTGTCGGGATCGGATGCTAGCAATTCGCTGTCCGATGCTGTGATTGACATCTCATCTTCCTCACGCATCGTGTCCGAATACGTGAAGGAGGATGCAGACGGTGTGGTACCATCTGCTAGGGAATGTTGAGGCGAACGAGACGGGGTGCGAGCGGTCCGTGAGCGCTTGGCTGACGGATTTACGCTCGCAGAGTCCCCCATATCACCCTCGCCGCTCGCCTTGGCGGACGAAATGGCCTTAGCCATCCTCGTCACGGCCCGGGAAGCATGTGAGGTGGTGGCTGGTTCTCGGGAGAAGACAGCCACCCCTGACCGCAACGTCTCCATTACCATCTGCCCGCAGTGTGGGCAAGATGAGTCCACGAAGGCTGCCTCAGCATGCTGGATACCCAAACACTTGAGACAGACATCGTGCCTGTCCCCCTCCTCGATGAGGACACCGCACCCACGAGAACAGCGGGACATGCCACGCTGGAGAAGGCAGGTGAGGCACTGTCTGCTGGCTCGAACATCTCTGGAACCGCCGAGACGCCCAGGGGAAGTTGCCACAGGAAGGGACAGTCCGCTGCACCACGTCGTAGCAATCTGGAGATTTGCTAAGTAGCAAGAGTTGATCTTCATAAGCGAAGGCTCCGAAGAACAAAAGGTGAATGAATGAAGCACGCCGTCTCCCTTTTATACCCGGATTTCCGGGGGCGGAGTCTGACATGCCAATTTCATTCGCCAATTTTCATTGGCCTTTTCTATGTAGTCGGAAGCGATTGGTTCTCAGGGACGAACCCCATCTGTCGGTTCGACACAACGTCGAGAGACCGACAGAAAGGGAATTACAATTCCCATTTTAAAGATTAAATCCATGAAATATTCTATTGTGATTTGGGCAGATTTCTATTGTTTTTTTTTCAGCAGGGGTATTGAATGCTGTGACGAGGGAGGCGGGGCTAGAGCCGTGGGTGAACGACGAGGGGCCGGTGACGCGAGTGATAATGAGTGTCAGCTGCGCGTTACACCGGTCCCGCATCTCTCACGGAGGAGATCAGAAGCATAAAAGGACGAGCGACAAGAGTGTATGACGAGAGATTACCGGGCGCGGACATATGTTAAGTTTTGTTTATGTATGTGCGGCCGGCAGTCTACCGTGAGGTGGCTGCCGGCCTTTTTACTGCTGGATTATTGTTTGTTTATTTTTTATTAAAGTTGATTGTGGATGCTCACCGGTTCCCGCCTCCTTCCTTCCCTTTTATCGAGCTTTTGTTACAAATGCATATCGAATTGCATAGCATCATATTTTTTCTATTGCATCTTATTGCATTTAATCACATTGTGTTGTATCGGATCGAATTAAAATCGGATTACACTGCATCGTGACAGGGGTGAATTGGATCTCTTCGCATCAGTAGCTGCGTCATATGTATCTTTAATGTATCATATCGTTGCCTATGCATTGAGATGCATATAACATCGGCCTCAGTTATTGAGATGCACATCCCTAATCCTTTCTGCTATGGGCACTACCACTAGGCCACAGATGATGTGATGGACTATTTTGTCGGTTTTTGAAGAAATTATTTTGCATCAATCTATTGCACCGCTATCATTTTCTCACAAGCAATACTTACCTTCCTTCTATCAACACTCATTTTTAACAGGGCCGGATTATCCTATGGGCATTATGGGCCCAGGCCCATAAGCAAGGGGAAGAAAATTTTGCATAACAGTGTTTCTGCTATATTCATTCTGCCGTGCGCTTCTCTGGCCCACGCACATGGAGGTGCGCATACAAAACAGTGTCTCTAATTTAGGAAGTCTGTCTCTTGATTTAACTTTTACGAGCCCTCTACCGGCTTTTGTTCAGAAGAAGCGCATAGCGACAAATATAGCGACTACTTGGATAAACCTTACATTTCCTTCAGTGGGAAAATGTTGCCAGTGCTGCGAGGAGCACAGGTCTCTCTTTCCCGGCATAAGGATCCCTTCTATCTGTGTCACTCTGTACAGTAATGGACAGGACGAAGCAGCACATATAATTCACCGTACGACAGGTGACTCCTGGATGAAATGAGTAGCCTATGGCGTTTCCAACAACCTGTCACTGTTATCGACTGTTTGGATATATAAACATGAACACAGTCTGTCTGTAAATATGCACATGGTTACCTAGTCAGAGGCTGTGTAAGAATAGTTAAAATCATCTTTTTATGGTGATTTGTTAGATGATGTTGCATTATAAGTCAACGGCTTTATTGTTGTAAATATAATCTACCATCAGGGTTGCTTAAATCTCAAAAGGTAAGAGTTGTATTTACATGTATTTGGTGATTTGTATATTGATATAATGATGATCAGGTCTAACTGCCTTACTTTACAAATACTTAGCATTCATTATTAAACTGTAAAAATGACACGGATATTTACTTAAAAAAAATATGGTTACAATATTACACAACATTAACGCAACATTCCATGAATAAATCAAGTAAAATTACCTAAATTATTGAAGCACGTCACATGATAAACTTAAAAAAAATTGAGCATTGGAGTTAACATCTTGATCTTTTTTAAGTTCAGTTTAACATGTATGATTGTTTACAACATATATTATGTACAAGTAAGCTGACAGTTGTCTCAGTACTGGCATTAGCGCCATTACTGTTCAGTTCCCCTGTGGTGGAATGAACAACCAGCCTCCACCCGAACTGTAGTATCCTTCATAACTTTTAAAAAACAGCTCAATACATACCTGTTCCGCATATATTTGAGTAACCAATAACTGTCTGTCTGTCTGTCTGTCTAAAAAAAAAGTATTGTTGTTCATTCTCTCCTTTGGTTACTACATCTTTAATCCTCCTAATAGCATGACCTTGTAAACTAATGGTACTGTTTAGTATGTTGAAAATGTTTTATATGCTCTCCTACTTGTAAGTCGCTTTGGATAAAAGTGTCTGCCAAATGAATAAATGTCAATGTAAATGTACTGTTCACTGAGTGAAAAAGCACACATCACGAGCTCTCCCCAAAATACAAACAGAATATCTTCTAAATCTTAAAGACAACTGAATAATAAACACTATCAAGTCTTTCATTTTATTGTAAAGCACATAAAATAGCATGTTTTCACAAAAATGACTCTCCTAATGCTGGTGCATACAAAGCATGCTGGAACTCTAAATGCATTGCTCAGTTAGTGAAATTAACCAAAAGAATTCATGTAGTCCCACCACAAAATAATTAAGTAAAGATCCTTTATACAAGTTTAAGTGGGTTGAACATGATAAAATTAAGTTAAGTTCACTCAATAATTTGTGCCTTTAGAATTCCGAGATGATTTCTATAATTTTAACTTAACTTTTGGTTAGAAAACAAGAACACAATTGTATTAAGTAAAGTTTACTCAATTCATTTAATGAAATCTACTACAACCCAGAATCATTTTTACAGTGTATATAATCCACAGTGCTTTTACATACATTGCAAAATGTTTTCAAACAGTACACACAAATATATGATGTCATAATACAGGTATAAGGGCTAAAGAAGTATAGGCTGGCTACTTATAATAATTGTTAATGCTGTTTAACACATTTACATAAGAATTTCGCGTGGTGCTTGTTACACAAATAACGTTTAACAAATTGACAAATTACTCTTATAGTATAATCATTGACAAAGACTGCCCGTTTATTCTTAGAATAAAAATGAAGATATTAATCAGAAAAGATTTGAGAATTGCACCTAACAATATTCTTAAAAACTTCCTAAAATGTATATATAATAAAGGTCTTATATTTTCTCTTATGAACAGTTTTGTGAATCCGGCGTGTTTGTTTGTGAATTATGGAAGAGTCTGATAGAATTTGTAAAGGTGTGGTAGTGTGTGCTGCTTGCATATGCCAGTGTGTTACAGAATGATGCACTAAACGATTTCCCTGTATTTTTACAGTAAGGTACTGGCAGCACGGTTGACAGCAAGTTACTGTATTTCAATTTACAGTACCTGTAATGTAATACATTTTAGGGTAACATTTTAGACTTACTGCAAAGCTACAAAACGGTACTTTACTGTATTTTTGTATTTTGGTCCATTTGTACTGCATTGCTATAATACTGTTATTTACTGCAATACCTATATTCACACGTTACTAATAATTATTACTTATTGCAATTAGGGATGCTCATTTGGTTAATTTCCCTAACCGAGAACCGATACTCGTTATTTGAACATTACCCGTTAACTGATACGATTTTAATATTAAAAGGGACATTTCATGAAAATCTGACTTTTTCAATGTTTAAGTGCTATAATCGCGTGCCTGGTGCATCTACAAACTCAGAAAACGTGACAAGTGACAATCCATTAACTTTGTTTACGTGAGCCTATCTTTGCAAGACTGTGAGAAAACGAACCGTTCAGATTTCGCTCTCTTTCTGACGTAGGTAGTCGTTCTAATGTAGAAATGCGGTATTGTACCGTGCATTTTAACAGAAATGTTGTCATGACACTGACAGGAACAGAACCCAAGTGCACACAGGTCTTCAACAAAAGACATTTATTTAACATGGACAAAACAGAACTCAAAATCCCTCGATGGGGAAAACAAGAACCAATAGTATAAGATAACAAAACTCGAGACTTAAGACATAACTTAACAAGACCAAGGGCATCAGGACAAGATGGGATAAAGACAAACGAACCAGCACAGGACAGCAAACACAAGGGCATTAAATAGGAGAGGAACAATAGAGGAATAACGAGGGCAACAGGTGAAGGGCATAAACTGATAACGGGATAATGAATAAGGAAACAAGGGGGGGGGCTAAGACAAAAGACATGGGGCTGTCATGATCCTGTCAGCCTGAACTAGAAAAACAACTACAAAGAGGACAGGATCATGACAAATGTGCTGCTAAGTATACAGCAACATCTAACAGTGTGGGAAATGTCTTCATATGTTGCTGCTGGTCCAGGAAAGCATTGTTGCAATCATGTGGTGTAAATCCTGTATGATGGAGGATGTGTACAGGTGTTGATACTGTCCTTCAAGTTTGTGATCATAGTTTGTAACTTGTGGATGTAATCCTGTATAAAGTAGAGGTGTTTCCTACACGTAGTACCCTATAATTCAAAACTTTATTGTGCGCATGTGTGTGTATGGGGGGTGGGTTCACAAGACACTTGAATTCTTAATCCAGGCCTGATTTTCAACAATAATAATGTGTCAAGAAATGATTCTAAATATTGACAAATTAACTTTTTACTTCATGTAATTAATACATTTTCAAACAGAAAATCTTACTATGATGATTGGTTATGGTGTAGATAAAATAAGTACTAAATATGTAATAAATGCAGTAATCTAATCTTGTTAATATGACCTAAATATCATTATTCCTAAAAACAGGTTGAAAAAAGCAGGTTGAAAATGGGACTGTAATACAGCTCAATAAAACTGAAGAAAGGAGGCGGGAACCGGCGAACATTTAACACTAAACTTTGATCAAAAATAAACAAACAATAATACGGAAATAAAAGTAGGCCGGCAGCCCCTCACGGACGACTGCCGGCCACACAAACATAAACACATAAACAAAACTTAACATATGTCCGGGCCCGGTCCTCTCTCGTCGGCAGTCTTGTCGATTCCTCCCTTTATGCTCCCAATCTCCTCCGTGGGCGATGCGGGACTGGTGCACGCACAGCTGCTTTCCATTATCACTCACGCCACCGGCCCTGCCCCATGACTCCCGTCCCGCCTTCCTCGCCACAGGGACGAAGACACTAACTTGGACCTATTTTTTATTATATATCGTACTTATTATTTTTACTATTTATTATTATACTGGCAACCTGTCCTGGATGTTTTGGCCAAAGGTAACTGTGGTGAGCTCCAGCACTCCCTGCGACCCTAAAAGGGACGAGTGGTGTAAACAATGGATGGATTTTAATCTACAGTGCATGAAGTTTTGAGGTTAGCATGTTTAAGTAAATAAGAATGTAATGACATTTTCTCTGCAATACATTTGTGATAATAACTTTTCAGTGATCAGTTTTATTGCCATATTAATTTAACTATGCTGAAAAAAAAATTGTGGTATATGTTTTGTTTCAATTCATATTTTTGTCCAATAAAAACATCATCCTTTCATTCTGATGTTGACCTACACAAACTGGCCTAACTTAACACTCCTAGGGGTTAAGCCTCACCTACTCTGAACTAACAAAAAACCTTCCGTGAATGGATGGCAGTCTGCTTGAGTGTGAGGC
Source organism: Triplophysa rosa (assembly GCF_024868665.1). Lineage (NCBI taxonomy): Eukaryota > Metazoa > Chordata > Actinopteri > Cypriniformes > Nemacheilidae > Triplophysa > Triplophysa rosa. Next base: position 16,945,878 of record NC_079907.1, on the reverse strand, counting down.
CAGTTCAAGGCAACAAGGCTACTGTATTTCATGCTGGAAATAGACATTAATATGCAGAGCCCCACACCGTCTGTCCTACTCTCGAGAGTCCCCCGAACACACAAGTACGTACATACACACTCACACCAGGCCCTGCCCAGAAACCTGACATTGATTACCAGCCATCCACTTAGTTCCCTCTCTCCTGCTGCTAGGACTTGTGGGACTGGAAACTTTAGGAACTATTAGTGGTTTCTTAAGGCCAGTGCTCTCTTATTAGAATTGGCGCCGCTACTCGCGTCTTTCACTAGCGGCCTTTCTCAGGTTCGCAGTAGCGGGCTGATTCTCCCTGGAGATGGCTGCTGCACGCTGGCTCAATCAACCCAAGGCCTATAGATTTACATCAGATATGCTATACTACTGTCTAATCTACAGGGAGGAGAGTTGACTGACTTGTGAAATGTTATCAAATGAAACATTACTTTAATTAGCTTTAAATTTGTTTTTATTATTTCACGTGTGCAACAATATAATTAATCATCAAATCTCCTATTTGACAATTTGGGGAAATTTAATAAGAATGAGCAGGGTCGCTTGTTTGCATGCAATGTTGTTTTTATTGCCTAATTTATTATAACAATTGCACATAATGGTAATGGTCCAAGCACGTCCACTAAACACAATCTGCATGGTGAAATACACCATTTTTGAGGCTGGTTCTGAGTGAAGGTTGTGGAGGATGCGGTGGCAGACATGGTCTGGATTTAGAAGCATAAAAACCCTTTCCAAAATATCTTAAAGAAAACAGTATTTAACCCATTTATTTTTGTGATGTGGCTCCACTCAGCTGGTGACGTGAATATTGTGGTCAGATTCTTATCTAGAGCTTAGCTGACATTCGGTATTATGTCCACACAAGTTTAACGCTTGTCTTAATGTAATGCTATATTGGCACAGGCCGATTAAAAATATGTCAGTCTGAAGAGAAATAAATGTTTCGGGTGTTTTAAACCATTTTGTCTCCATTTTTGTTAATACAATTTTGTTAATACTCCAAACATTCTCTAAGTGTCTTTTAAATGTCTCCACCTTATTTCCTCTGTTCTTTCCAATAAAAACCTACGGACAATTCCACATGATTACACCATCAGTACCAGCAACAAATGTCTATTAAAATCGAATCGAAATGATTGATGGTGTGACATACAGATCATTTGCAAATCCTGATATGTTTAACAGGTGTACGTTTTGTTTTCTCGTGCCTGAGCAAAAACACAGTGGGGCACCGCCCCCTCAGTGTGTTTCTGGACATCATTTTTTTTTATCATTCTTCTGATTGAGGATGACACTATGACATCATTATAGGATCCACCTATACTGCCCAGTTACAGCCTGGATCTGGAAATAATATTTAGAAAAGATTAATACAAAAACAGCTGCTAGTCATATAATACCTAATTTAATACATGGATTCAAAAGGCTGGTATGGGGATTGTATTACAAAACTACTGTAGTCAGTGGGAGTGTGGTGATTTAAGAGAGTATGCATCATCATTGGCAGGTAAAACATTAATCTACAAGCAGGAACAGTCACTGAATAATGGGGATCTTGGGTATACTAATTAAGTCACCACAAGCAACACTTCTAACTATCCAGGGTGGCTTTATTTTTCAGATTGGAGCGGATAGCTTTACATTCCACGTAACAGGATAATCATGAACTAATCAGCTGTCAATTGGAACTGTTCATAGAAACATCATGTTCATGTACATATTTTTACCTAGAAATGATTCATAAATAATTTTGAGCTTATCAGAATCAGTCACTTTTTTGACTTTATGAGGAATTTGATTTGGTGTATTAGAGCTTAACAATGTCAACAGAGCACAATCCAAAAAAATAAGAAAATATTTACATTTCAAAAATAGTATGAATATATCAACAAAAATATACAAATATCAACTTCTTACTTTGATACAAAAATCAAACATTTGATAATCTATGTCATTGTTAGAAATTGAAAACAAAGCAACTCTACAATAAGTGTTTTTATGGCAGAGTAACAACAATAATATGCATTATAGCTTGATCTTGTCATGGTTCTGCCTCTTCTTGTCATGTCTTTCTTGGTCTTGTGGCAGAACCATGGCAGAGACTCTTGTTCTGTGTGGAGAGAAACATATTATTGTCCCCTTGACATAATATGCGTTCTCTCCAGTGTCTCGTCTCGTAGCCCCGCCCTCTCGTTCCCTCGTTAGTTTCGCCGGTAACACTTTAGATTACGGCCCGCAATGTACCGCATAATTAAACAGAATTTACAGCATAACTAATTGTATCAATAATGTACATCTACAGTACATATCTGTAGGTAAAGAGGAACAATACGCAAAGTTTGGGGAATAAAGAAGTCAGGAAATTCAAAAAAAAAATTATTCTGTAAGTATTTTAAAACTGAAATGATGTGTTCAGTTTTTGCGCAAACAAAACAGCACGAATGAAGCACGCAGACTGTCTGTCAACTGTAAATTTGACTTTTGACTTTTTTATTTGATTGATTTTAGGATTGTTGGTCACAAATAATTTCTTTCAATTATGAGTTATTTTGATGAGTTTTAATGTGTAAAATGTGTCTTTTGAGACTATAATCAAGTTGTTCAAGAGCAGTTTGATTTGGATGTTTATATGGCATGCAGTTCCCTCATAAATAATTTTTCTTCCTCTTACCCCTTTACTCCCCAAACTTTGCATATTGTTCCCCTTTATCTACAGATATGTACTGTAGAGGTACATTATTGTTACAATTACTTATGCTGTAAATCCTCTTTAATTATGCGGTACATTGCGGGCCGTAATCTAAAGCGTTACCGTTTCGCCTTAGTGTTTGATCCCTGTCACCTGCCCGTCACCGTCCCTGTGTAATCATCCTTCGTTAGTGTTCCCCAATTTAAAGCCTCTGTTCTTTCTGTCCCATGTCAGTTCTTTGTTTCTCGTACTTTGTTCGCTGGTCGGTGGTCATCGGACCGTGTACAGCCGTTCCTGCCTTGTTCCTGCCTTGTTCCTCATTGTGAGTTTTGTTTATTTTTGCTTAAGTTCCTGTCTTGCCCCCTAGTGGGAAGTTTTTGTTTACCATTTTGAGAAGTCTTTTTGTTATAGTGTTTGTTCCCTTTCTGTCGGTCTCTCGACGTTGTGTCGAACCGACAGAATGGGGTTTGTCTTGAGAATCTATCATCTTCTGAGTATTTAGAAAAGGCCAATGAAAATTGGCGAATGAAATTTGCATGCCGGGCTCCTCCCCGGATGTCCGGGTATAAGAGGGAAGCCGGCGTGCTTATTCATTCACCTTTTGTTCTTCAGAGCCTATGCATCTGATGAGCAGCTCCAGGTCTTCGCTGATCTTCCAGATCTTCGCTGATCTCCCAGTTCTTTGCTGGTATCCTGCTGGAATCTACGACGTGGTGCAGCGGACGGTCCCTTCCTGCAGCGACATTCCCCTGGGCGTCTCGGCAGTTCCAGAAGTGCTTGAGCACTTTTTTTCTAAAAGAGTAAATTTCTCCAGCGTGGCATGTCCCGCTGTTCTCTTGGGTGCGACGCGCTCATTGAGGAAGGGGATGGACACGATGTCTGTCTCACGTGTTTGGGTCTCCAGCACGCTGAGGCAGCCTTCGTGGATACATCTTGCCCGCACTGCGGGAAGATGCCTATCCAGACGTTGCGGTCACGGGTGGCTGTATTCTTTATGGGTAAAGCCACCACCTCGTCTGTTACCCGATCCGTGACGGCAGTGACTACGGCCCTGCCGCCCGTTTCAGTTAACACCGGGGGTGATATGGGGATCTCCGTGAACGTTAGACCGCCAGCCACAGGCTCACGGACCGTTCACGCCCCGTTACGCTTGTCTGACCATCCCTTAAGAGACGGTCCTACCCCGTCTTGTTCCTCCGCCACGTACTCGGGAGTGCGCCCACTTCCTCACGAAAAGGGTTTCCTCTCTCCCTGGGTTGTCACAGCCGTTCCCACCCTCTGGTCGACGGTGGACGGCAACTCGACGTTGCGTCATGGCGAAGCGCAATGTCGAGTATAAACACTGGCCTTCAGCACTCTCAGACAGACAGTGCGTCGAGCTAGACAATCGCCAGGCAGGAAAAACAGCAGAGCCGATCTCCTCCCCGGGGGTCCTCCCTCGGCAAGGAATCCGTACTGCTAGCCATCGAACCACCCTCCGGGGGGACGATGAAGCAGATCAAACCTCTAGTCCCCCTGTCACAGTTTCTGGGTGCCTGGTCTCAGCGTCCCAGACTGTCAGGTTGGCTGAGGAAGACGATCCGTCTCGGCTACGCGATTCAGTTTGCGAAACGTCCGCCCAAGTTCCGGGGCGTCCTCTTTACCTCAGTCAGAGGCAGGGATGCCCCCGTGCTTCGGGCGGAGGTCGCCTCCCTTCTGGTGAAGGGAGCGATCGAGCCCGTCCCACCGGCCGAGATGTTCAGCGGGTTCTACAGCCCGTACTTCATTGTCCCCAAGAAAGGCGGAGGGTTGCGCCCTATCTTGGATCTGCGTGTTCTGAACAGGCACCTACACAAGCTGCCTTTCAGGATGGTCACGCAGAAGCGCATCCTGGCGTCCGTCAGGCGTCAGGACTGGTTCATGGCAATCGACCTGAAGGATGCGTACTTTCATGTCTCGATCCTCCCTCGACACCGGCCGTTCCTGCGGTTCGCGTTCGAGGGACGGGCATATCAGTACAGGGTCCTCCCCTTCGGTCTGTCCCTGTCTCCACGTGTCTTTACGAAGGTCGTGGAGGCCGCCCTTCTTCCCCTCAAGGAAGAAGGTGTGCGGGTACTCAACTATCTCGACGACTGGCTCGTCTTGGCTCACTCGCGAGATCTGTTGTGTACACACAGGGACCTGGTGCTCCGGCACCTAGATCGGTTGGGGCTACAGGTCAACTGGGAAAAGAGCAAGCTCTCCCCCGCGCAGAGCATCTCCTTTCTCGGTATGGAACTCGACTCTGTCTCCATGACAGCACGACTGACTACAGAGCGTGCCCGGTCAGTGTTACGCTGCCTGAAGGTTTTCAGGCAGCCGGCGGTCTCCCTGAAACATTTTCAGAGGCTCCTGGGGCACATGGCATCCTCGGCGGGGGTGGTCCCCCTCGGGTTGATGCACATGCGACCGCTCCAACACTGGCTACAGAGTCGGGTTCCTTGGAGAGCGTGGCACACCGGCAGCAGGCGTATGGTCATCACGTCCTTCTGTCGGCGCACCCTGACCCCTTGGTCGTCGATGGCCTTCCTACGGGAGGGGGTCCCCCTAGGGCAGGTATCAAGACACGTCGTGGTAACGACGGATGCCTCCCTTCAGGGCTGGGGTGCTGTGTGCAACGGGCACGCAGTAGCGGGGCGGTGGACGGGCCCCCGCCTGCGATGGCACATCAACTGCCTAGAGTTGTGGGCTGTGCTACTTGCGCTGAAGAGGTTCCAACCCTTCGTGCAGGGCAGACACGTGCTGGTCCGGTCGGACAGCACAGCTGCCGTGGCGTATATCAACCACCAGGGTGGTATTCGATCACGGCAGCTAACACGACTCGCCCGACGCCTCCTCCTGTGGAGTCAGCAGGTGATCAGCTCCCTGCGAGCCATACACATCCCGGGCGACCTGAACCAGACAGCAGACAGGCTCTCTCGTCAGTGGTCACCTCGCGGAGAGTGGCGACTCCACCCTCACGCGGTTCAGCTCATATGGGAGCAGTTCGGTCGGGCGCAGGTGGACCTGTTTGCCTCCCCGGACTCCACCCATTGTCCGCTTTGGTACTCCCTATCCGACGGTCCCCTCGGTACGGATGCCCTTGCGCACAGCTGGCCGCGGGACAAGAGGAAGTACGCCTTCCCCCCAGTGAGCCTCATTGCACAGACCCTGTGCAAGGTCAGGGAAGAGGAGCATCAAGTGCTACTAGTTGCGCCCTATTGGCCCAACCGGACTTGGTTCTCAGAGCTGGTGAGCCTGACAACAACTCCCCCCTGGCCGATTCCCTTGAGGAAGGACCTCCTTTCTCAGGGGAAGGGCACGTTTTGGCATCCCAGGCCAGACCTCTGGAGCCTCCATGTCTGGCCCCTGGACGGGACGAGGAGATCCTGAGCGACCTACCCCCGGCGGTGGTAGAGACCCTCATACAGGCTAGGGCTCCGGCCACTAGGAGACTGTATGCCTTCAAGTGGCGCATCTTCTCGTCTTGGTGCTCTTCTCACGGAGAAGACCCGCAGAGATGCTCGATCAGGTACGTACTGTCCTTTCTCCAGGAGAGACTTGAGAAAAACCTCTCCCCTTCCACACTGAAAGTGTATGTTGCCGCTATAGCCGCACATCACGACCCAGTTGCTGGTAAGTCTCTAGGGCAGCACGACCTGGTCACCAGGTTCCTGAGGGGCGCGAGACGGTTGAATCCGCCTCGCCCGCGCCCCGTACCCTCTTGGGACCTCGAAGTGGTCCTGGAGGGCCTCCAGAGGCCCCCCTTCGAGCCCCTAGGAGAGGCCGATCTTTCTCGCCTGTCGATAAAGACGGCCCTCCTGGTAGCGCTCGCCTCCTTCAAGAGGGTAGGGGACCTACAAGCATTCTCTGTGTCCTCGGGTTGCCTAGAATTCGGGCCTGGAGACTCTCACGTTATCCTGAGACCACGGCCCGGCTACGTGCCCAAGGTTCCCACCACTCCCTTCCGGGACCAGGTGGTGAACTTGCAGGCGCTCCCCACCGGGGAGGAAGACCCAACCCCATCCGTGTTGTGTCCAGTACGCGCACTGCGCCTCTACTTGGACCGCACGCAGAGCTTCAGAAGCTCTGAGCAGCTCTTTGTCTGTTTTGGAGGTCAGCAGAAGGGGAGAGCTGTCTCCAAACAGAGACTGGCGCACTGGATCGTGGATGCCATATCCTTGGCATACCGGTCGCAAGATCGCCCCTGCCCCTTAGGAGTTAAGGCGCACTCCACTCGGGGTGTCGACTCCTCGTGGGCACTGGCTCAGGGCGCCTCTCTGGCAGACATCTGCAGAGCTGCGGGTTGGGCTATGCCTAACAACTCCGTGAGGTTCTAATACCTACGCGCAGAACCGGTGTCAGCCCGCATCCTGGCAAGGTGTGGGACCGGCAGCCGGTAGGGCATACGCCTGCGGAAGCCCTTCCCCCTCCGGGGGGAGCAGTGGCGATCCCGCCTCACTTCTTTCCCCTCGGGTAAAGAACAGGCATTCCATCCATCACTAAGCACCCTTCCAGGGGACAGGCTGGGCAGAGCAGCCCTGCCCCTTTAGGCCGGGGAACAGTTGAGTTATCTCCCACATAGCTCTAACCGGACCTAGTGCTCCAGACGTGGTAACCCCCCCTCCGTGGGCTGTTCCGTCTGATGTATCCTCATGAATGGTTCCCACCTTGGCAACCCATGACCTCCCCAGGTGGACTCCCACCTTGCGGTTAACTCCTGCAGTCCGCACATTCCTCCCATGAGTTCTCCCCTGATGGTGAGACCATGTGGTGTCTCCACTAATTCCTCCCTACGGTAGGTAGTGGCCTCTGCAGCGTTTTTCCCCCCGAGGGGGGAATAATGCTTACCCAGTGGCCCGTACGGTGCCGGGCGGCTTCTCGCCATTTAGAGAATCAGGCCTCCGCCCGTGACGGCCGGCGTTAGGGGGCTTCCCAACTTTTTGTGGAAAGCTCTGGGTCCCCCTTCCTCTCCACTGGAAGGTCATAATTTCGCGCTAGCGTGTTCGTCTGACTCGCCCAGGCCAGTCAACGTCGCTCCGCAGAGATTGTGACGCGGCTCAGTGCTGTGGCGTTTTCCATAGGAACCCCATTCTGTCGGTTCGACACAACGTCGAGAGACCGACAGAAAGGGAACGTCTTGGTTACGGATGTAACCTCGGTTCCCTGATGGAGGGAACGAGACGTTGTGTCCCTCATGCCACAACACTGGCCGCCCACCCCAGCGGTCGGGGGAGGATGCTTAGGCTCCTCAGACCAAAGGTGAATGAATGAGCACGCCGGCTTCCCTCTTATACCCGGACATCCGGGGAGGAGCTCGGCATGCAAATTTCATTCGCCAATTTTCATTGGCCTTTTCTAAATACTCAGAAGATGATAGGTTCTCAAGACAAACCCCATTCTGTCGGTTCGACACAATGTCTCGTTCCCTCCATCAGGGAACCGATGTTACATCCGTAACCAAGATGTTCTCCACCAGATCTTTCAAGATCATATCCATGAAATGAGTTATTTAAAACATCCATTTCAGTCAAGGAATTAGTTTAGTTTAGTTTAGAGATCAAATATACATATTTTACGGTCTCTGGTTAGTAATATAAAGCATAACAATACTTGTATGCATTCGTCCAGCAAATGCCTCAATGATATTATATACTTTACATTATCTCATGGCCATAAGTAACGTGACTTTACCAAACAGGATTTAGAGCAAAGGTAGCGAATCGAAACACAGTAGAAGGGACCAAGTTTGTGAGGGTGAATACAGAAAACCCATCACAAATGAATATATATGGTCGTTTATTAAACTCTACTCTACATGATAACAAAACAATGACGATCGCATAAAACGAACAAAACATTTAAACACAAATACGCTTGGTAGCACGGAGGGAGAAGGAGTGAGAAGAGAGAGAGAGAGAGAGAGAGAGAGAGAGAGGGCATGGCAGCGATTTCTGAACACCAATAAAAATCATCTTTAACCCTTTAGGCGCCAGGGTTTTTTGGAAAACATGTTGGATTTTAACATCAAGATTTCAAAAGCTTGTGGCTTGAAAGGGCTTAAAGATAGAGATCTTCTGTAAATTAGAAAAATGTTGGGCATGACCGAAAGTTTATGTGGGGTGTAAATATAGTCGTCTAATTTGCATATTATGACGTCATCAGGGGCGGCCATCTTGAATGTCACAATATTCAGGAAATAGTAGATATTGAATTGATGTTTGAACTTATTTGCATGTTTGTTTTTTTTTGTCTTTTGATCCTTATTCCAAATGATCAGAAAAAAGGAAACCAACTATAAAGTATAGTGAAAATGTAGTACTTTCTCCTGTTTTATAGTAGTAAAATGCATGTGAACAGTAGCCTGCTTTCTGATCAGTTCATCAGTAACATTCAGGAAATAGTAGATATTGAATTGATTTTTGAAGTTATTTGCATGTTTTTTTTTTGTCTTTTTATCCTCATTCCAAATGATCAGAAAAAAGGAAACCAACAATAAGAGAAAGTACTAAATTATTACTATATTACAATACTATATAGTACTAAAACACATGTGAAACTACTTTTTGATAATTTCATCAGTAGTATTCAGGAAAAAAAGTTTGTATGTTTGAACTTATTTACATGTTGTTGTTCATTCCAAATGATCAGGAAAAGAGGAAATCAACAGTAAAACTATTAGTAACTATAGTAAATTATTACTATATTACTGTGCCATAGTAAAATGCATATGCCTATTTTTTTTTAATCAGTTTTCATCAGGTATCTAGGTGACAAAGTTTATAGTTCTTTTGAGTATGGTACCTCTCATTGCATGGCACAGCAGACAGACCTACCCTACACTGACTGCACCTCCATTTTGTCTGCCGGTGGCCCTTAGAGCGTGCGCGATCAGAACAAACGACGCAATCTGGCCGATCATCAGCAATGCAGAGCCAGTGGCGCTCAGTGAGCCTCTGTGGCGTTTCCCCCTCCACTGAAGGCCTTCTTGGTGTTTTGCTTTCCCTCTTGGAATAGCCCTCAAGCAAAGCAGTAATAATGTCCTGGACGAAGGCCTTCAGTGGTTTGTGCGGACCAGGAGCACATTTGGAGTAGATTATATGGGAGTTCACCACACTGATGCTCAGAATTGCATTGAAGATGCGATTGTACCATTTCCTAGAACGGTGTGGAAAGAGGTAGGTTTTCATCCTCTGATCAGCGGTGTCTACTCCTCCCATGAAGGTGTTGTACCTGTCAATGCACACACGTCTGTTTATATCACGAAAACCAGTGTTGCTTTGCTTTGACCTGATACGTTTCCGAACACATGAGTTCCCATGAAGAAACGAGAGCATAGTGAGACGCTTTGTGTCATGCCATGCACAAACTAACATTTTGCCATGTCTCATGAACACTGGGTCATCTCATTTGCTCAAAGGCAACTCCGTTTGTCTCAGGCACCTAGGCATACCACGCCTTTTGCAGTTCACTGTCCCACACAAACCAGTGTCATCATTTGCCAGCTTGTTTGCTATGGCTGGTGATGTGTAGTAACTATCCATGTACACCTCATGCCCTTTCCCTGTGTATTGGGCCATCAGCTGATGAACGATTAGATGGGTGGCACCTAAATCAGCATCAGCATTTTGGCCAGTGTACATGGACCACTGCAAAACATAACCTGAGCTGGCCTCACTCAACACAAATACCTTGTAGCCATATTTGTCAGGTTTTTTAGGATTGTACTGTTTCAAGGTGGACTTTCCCTTGAATGCTATGGTCATTTCATCCAGAGAAAGCTCCTTGAGTGGACCATAAACAGCTGAGTAAAGAGGAATTATCAGATAAATTACTGGACACACCTTGAACAGTCTGTCATGACCTGGCTGACCCCTCCCCACATACTCACTATTGTTTGCAAAATGGAGGAAAGAAAGAACGATCTCAAATCTGTTCCTAGACATTACTTTCCCTAACCCAGATGTGTAAGTTGGCCAAAATTCTGCCCAGTAATCCTCAATTTCTGCCTTCTCTACCAGCCCCTTACACAAATGCAGATCTAGGAAGGCCTTCATCTCTGAGACAGAGACATCATACCAATTATGAAATCTGGAATTGGGTTTCAGCTGTTGGGAGTTTAGAAACTGATGAGCATATCTGTTAGTTTCATTTGTAATGAGGTTCCAGAAGTCATCAGAAAGAGGGACAGAAAGTCTAAGGCTGCAGCACTGGTCAAATCTTTCTCTCCTATATAACCTACAGGCTCATCAAAGCGTTTGATCCAGTCCTGATACACTTCTTCATTTCTCAAAAAAACCCAGCCACCATTGTCATCGCTATTTCCAGCCCTATTTAGAGCCAGATCACCCCTACTGCCTCTACCACATCTCCCGGCTCTCCCACGCACAGCACGGCCACGTCTACCATGGCCACTCCCACCTCTTTGGGGGCGCTGGATCTAAAGAGCTAGCGCTACATCCAGCCCTATTTCTCCTACCCCTGCTGCCTCTTCCTCTAGCAACAGCTCTCCTATGGACACTACGACCACGTTCACCCCTGCCACCCCCATCTCTGTTAGGCAAAGGGTCAAAATGATCACTCGTCTGTGCTTCTTGAACATTCGCGCCTTGAACGGCAGCACCATTGCCCTGCACAGATGTACCGGGAGACGCGCAGTCATTAGACGACCGATCGTGATTTCCAAAAGGCAAATATTCCCCTTTAGAGTCAGAATCGGCGAATAACATTCGCAACACATCCTCACGGTACAACCTATTATTAGCCATTTGGCGATTTTCTCTCACAAATCTCACAATTAACATGACGTCATTTTGGTTTAGAATCGAAGTACTACATGTCTGCCATCTAGTGGTATGGGATACAAATGAGATATTACGCCATATTAGGATCTGCAGCCTATTTTATTAAGTATGACGTCTTGTCGCAATTCTGCGACTTTGGCGCTTAAAGGGTTAACAAAGAGGCACAGACTTAACGCAGCTATTCTATAAATAGAAACGGATACTTGCAAGCTCTGTGCTGGACCGTTATCCGTATGCGCGTGTAGAGATTGAATTGTTCAAAAGGTTTCAGAAAGGCAGCCTGCAGAAATGGCTTAACCACGTGGCAGTAGAAGTCCATTGTTCCGTCCCTTCCTCCAGGGAGGCAAGGGGACGGAGGAGGAAGAGACAAAAGACGAAAAGACGAGAGGAAGAGACAAAGCCGGAAGAGAAGAGAAGCGAGGTTTTCAGAGCAGGCTCGATATTTAAACTCACGAGAGGGCAGGCCCACCTGAGTTTGAATCGACCAATCAGAGTTGAGCAGGGAAGAGGTTCTTTGTCCACTCAACAGCTAATTTGCATCTTTATGACCTCCTGGCAACTTTAGAAAATATCATTCCCAATTATAACATAATGAAAAGAAAGTGTTCTATGGTCACACAATGTATATATACAAGGAGGAATTGTAAAGACAAACATTTAGATATCAAAAATGGACAGGTTTGAATTGCAACAAGTCATGATTCATTCAGATGGAACGCATACAAACAAAGCCTGAATTAAACTTGTATATCTAACTGTGACAGACTATTTAAAATGGCATGAGCGCCAACACACAACCTAGATAGTTAAGATATATGTATAGAAAAGCACAGTTTAATCACATAAGTTCCTATTGTCAGGGACATTTCTCTGGTTAGCCTCAGATGTTAAGTTAGAGATGAGACAGAGACTTCTCACCAATGCTTTGAAGCATAGGTGTCGTAAATATCCAACAGAGAGACAAAACGTCATCAAAACTCTAATACCAGACCCCTGGAGCCAGGTTTTTGCTATGGTATTTTTGATGATGATAGCAAAAAAACCAGGACAAAAGGGAGTGGGGGTTGATGGCTCTTCTTTCAATGACTCCGACCATTTGGCTTATGCTAAATTCTCTGCATCTGTAATGTCTTTACAGAACATAATAGTTTTTATGGCTGATCTTTGGAATTAAGGATTTTATGTCTAAACAAGTATTTTGTCATTTTATGTCATAGTGACAACCATTCATGCTATCTTTGAAGGACATATTTTGTGAACATTTTTAATAAAATGATATAAAACATTTAATAAAAATGTATTGTGCCATCAATTTTGGGACTCCCTGCAAAATTTGTAGGGCTGTATTTAATATTAGTTCCCTTTCTGTCGGTCTCTCGACATTGAGTCTAACCGACAGATGGGGTTTGACTTGAGAACCTATCATCTTCTGACTAACTTTGAAGAGGCCAATGAAATTGGCGAATGAAATGTGCATGCCGGACTCCACGCCGGATATCCAGATATAAAAGGGAGATGGCGTGCTGCATTCATTCACCTTTTGTTCTTCGGAGCCTTCGATCATATGACCCATATCGATCTACTGATCTTCAAAAGACTGCTGGAATTTTTACGACGTGGTGCAGCGGACTGTCCCTTCCTGCAGCGACTTCCCCTGTGAGTCTCGGCAGTTCCAGAGGTGTTTTCTATCAAAAAGAGCAAATTTCTCCAGCGTGGTATGTTCCGCTGTTATCGTGGGTGCAATACACGTCCGTCCCCCCCATTGAGGAGGGGGACGGACACGATGTCTGCCTCAAGTACTTGGGTGTCCAGCACGCTGAGGCAGCCTTCATGGATACGTCCTGCCTGCACTGTGGGCGGATGGCGATCCAGACATTGCGGTCATGGGTGGCTGTGTTCTTTATGGACCCAGCCACCACCTCGTCTGCTTCCCGTTCTGTGACAGCAGTGGCTACGGCCCTGCAGTCCGTTACGGCGAGCAGCGAGGGTGAAATGGGGATTACTGTGAGCGTTAATCCGTCAGCCACAGGCTCGCGGACAGTTCACGCCCCGTCTCGCTCGTCTGACCGTTCCCCAAGAGGTGGTCCCACCCCGTCTTGTTCCTCAGCCATGTATTCGGAAACAGTGCGTGATGATGATGAGATGTCCCTTGCAGGATCGGAGGGTGATTTACTGGCATCCGACCCCGACGATTCCTCTGAGCTCCCTCCCTCGGGGGGTCGAGCCCAGGAAGAAGCGGACGTCGAAATGTCAACTATGCATGCCCGGGCCGCCGCGAGCATTGGGCTGCAGTGCACCGCACCGCACCACCCCTGCCCCAACGCTCACGGCTGGATACGTGGTACCTCGGGTCTGAGCGCGGCTCCAAGCCGCACCCGGACCCGGTGCCGTATTTCCCGGAAGTGCAGGAGGAACTCCTTAAGACCTGGAACGCCCCCTTTTCGGTGCGCTCCTGTCAAACTAGTTCCGTCGCCCTTACTTCCCTCGATGGTGGGGCAGCTAGAGGCTATGTCGATGTGCCCCAGGTGGAGCGTGCCATCGCGATACATCTGTGCCCGCAGACGGCAACCACCTGGAGAGGTCGACCTAGACTCCCGTCCAAAGCGTGTAAGTTTTCGGCATCTCTGGTGTCGAAGGCTTACACTGCTGCGGGCCAAGCTGCATCCTCTCTCCCCGCCATGGCCATCCTGTAGGTCCACCAGGCCAAGGCATTGAAAGAGCTCCACTAGGATAAAACCGACCCAGCGCTCATGCAGGAACTCCGCACCGCCACCGACCTCGCCCTACGGGTGACCGCACGGGCGACCGCACGGGCCCTGGGTCGGGCGATGTCCACTCTTGTGCGTCTCTCACCACTGGTACATTTCCCACAGTCTTCAAAGAGGCCTGTATTACCCTGCTACTGAAGAAACCCTCTCTTAATCCTGCACTGTTAGAGAACTACAGACTGGTATCACTCCTCCCCTTCATTGCTAAAACTCTTGAACGGGTGGTATGTAACCAGATCTCATCCTTTCTCACCCAGAACAACCTCCTGGACAGCAACCAATCTGGTTTCAAGAGCGGTCATTCCACTGAGACTGCGCTGCTCTGTCATGAAGCCCTGAGACTGGCAAGAAACCAGGACAAAAGGGAGTGGGGGTTGATGGCTCTTCTTTCAATGACTCCGACCATTTGGCTTATGCTAAATTCTCTGCATCTGTAATGTCTTTACAGAACATAATAGTTTTTATGGCTGATCTTTGGAATTAAGGATTTTATGTCTAAACAAGTATTTTGTCATTTTATGTCATAGTGACAACCATTCATGCTATCTTTGAAGGACATATTTTGTGAACATTTTTAATAAAATGATATAAAACATTACATAAAATGTTAAACCGCCTCTAACTCATCTGTACTTATCCTCCTGGATCTGGCTTCTGCCTTTGACACTGTTAACCACCACATACTCCTGTCGACCCTCAAGGCTATGGGTGTCTCTGGAGTGGTGATACAATGGTTCATATCTTATCTCACAGTTAGGTCATTTAGAGTATCCTGGAGAGGAGAGGTCTCTGAGTCCCAACATCTCGACACAGGGGTGCCTCAGATCTCAATGATTGGTCCGTTGCTATTTTCTATATACATGACATCCCTAGGTTCTGTCATTCGGAAACATGGCTTTTCCTATCACTGCTATGCGGATGATACACAACTCCACCTGTCACTTCAGCCTGACGATCTGACTGTTTCTGCATGCATTTCAGCATACCTAGCCGACAACTCGCTCTGGATGAACGACCATCACCTGCAGCTGAACCTTGATAAAACAGAACTGCTTGTTATCCCGGCCGACACAAAGAGTCATCAAAACTTCTCCATTCAACTGGGCTCATCAACCATTACATCTTCCAGAACGGCCAGAAACCTGGGAGTGGTTATCGATGATCAGCTTACACATGACGACAGTTGTGGAGTCAACAGGTGACGAAGTCCCTGCGAGCCATACACATCCCGGGCAACCTGAACCGGACAGCCGACGCGCTCTCTCGTCAGTCGACGCCTCGCGGAGAGTGGCAACTCCACCCCTGCACAGTCCAGTTCATTTGGGTGCAGTTCGGGCAGGCACAAGTAGACCTGTTTGCCTCCCTGTACACCACCCATTGCCCGCTATGGTACTCCCTGTCCGAGGCCCCCCTCGGCACAGATGCCCTAGCGCACAGCTGGCCGTGGGACAAGCAGAACTACTCCTTCCCCCCCAGTGAGCCTCATTGCACAGGTCCTGTGCAAGGTCAGGGAAGAGGAGCATCAAGTGTTACTAGTTGCGCCGTACTGGCCCAACCGGACTTGGTTCTCGGAGCTAATGCTCCTGACGACAACACCCCCCTGGCCAATTCTCCTGACGAAGCACCTTCTTTCGCAGGGGAAGGGCACGTTGTGGCATCCGAGACCAGACCTCTGGAACCTCCACGTCTGGCTCCTGGACGGGACGAGGAGATCCTGAATGGCCTACCCCCAGCGGCGGTCGTCCTGGTGCTCTTCTCGAGCAGAAGACCCGCGGAGATGGGAACGTGGTCCTTCCTACTAGAGAGACTTGAGAGTAACCTCTCCCCTTCCACACTGAAAGTGTATGTAGCTGCCATTGCCGCTCATCACGAACCAGTTGCTGGTAAGTCTCTAGGGCAGCACGACCTGGTCATTAGGTTCCTAAGGGGAGCGAGAAGGCTGAATCCGCCTCGTCCGCGCTCCGTACACTCTTGGGACCCTGATGTGGTCCTGGCGGGCCTGCATAGGCCCCCCTTTGAGCCCCTGGGAGATGCCGCTCTTTCTCATCTTACGATGAAGACGGCTCTCCTGGTGGCGCTCACCTCCATCAAGAGGGTAGGGGACCTAAAAGCATTCTCCGTGTCCACGGATTGCCTAGTATTCAGGCCTGGAGATTCTCACGTTATCCACTCAGGGCGCCTCTCTGGCAGACATCTGCAGAGCTGCGGGTTGGGCTATGCCCAACACCTACGCGAGGTTCTACAGCCTCCGCGTGGAACCGGTGTCAGCCTGAGTCTTGCATGGTACCAACAGGTAAGACCGGCAACCGGTAGGGCGTACGCCTGCAAAAGCACCTTCCCCCCTCGTAGGTGGGTCAGTGTGCTATTTCCGCCTCCCTTTGTCCCTCACCGGGTGAAGAATAGGCATTCCATCCATCACTAAGCACTTCCTGGTGGCGGGCTGGGCTGAGCAGCCCTGCCTCCTCAGGCCAGGTATCAACTGAGTTATCTAGTATGGCTCTAACCGGACCTAGTGCCCCACAGCTCTGGTACCCCCCTAATTTCATTGGCCTTTTCAAAGTTAGTCAGAAGATGATAGGTTCTCAAGTCAAACCCCATCTGTCGGTTCGACACAACGTCTCATTCCCTCCATCAGGGAACAGAGGTTACATCCGTAACCAAGACCTTTAATATGCAGAAAAAAAGTTTAACTAATAAAACTACAGAAAGGTTTTCCATAAAGGTGTCTATAACTGTATATCACAAATATCACTGGAATGCAAAGAATTTAACTTCTACATGTAAAACCATGTGAGTTTCTCCAAATATTTAGGGGTGTTGACAAAAAACATGCATTTTTTTACATCATAATGGTATATCAACACCAGGAATACTGCAGGTTTGAACTAACCACCACTCCAAATGTATTTCATGGTAAGGGATGCTGAGCACAGGCTGGAAGTGGATTTATTGCCCAGAGGATAAGTCCCTCTAAACACATTACAAGCTTTCCCTCCCCTGATGACTTCAGCAGCTGTAAACTGGGATTCCTATTAGAGTACTATTGAGGGGGCTCCAAAATAAAACATATTCCCATATGAACCAGTTACAGACAGGCTTAATGGAAAAGACAAAGAAAGAATAAATAGACTACCTTAATTCATTTTACCTGTATCCTAATTTACCTCCTCCTGAATTATAACCTTTGCAAAAGTCAAAGTTTGTTTTTGGGTGGTTCTTGGCTATTTTTACTCTGGATATTTAAGGTTATGGCTTTGTGCTGGCTTCAAATGGTTACGGAATGACAGAAGAGGCATAGTGGGCGAACAGCAGCATACTCAGAACAGGTGCTTTCTGTCTACTTCATCTGGAACCTACAGTATAGTGTCAATGTTTCTAGTTCCTGCTATTACACTAGTTCATAATTGTACTGTGTGTTGACTTAAAAAAATCCCATTCCTAAATTAAACTTTATCTGACTAAAATCTTGACCTTATTTAAGATGTTGTTTATAAAACCCAAAACATTGCTCTAAGTACAATTTCTTACCAAATGTTTTATTTAAAATGGAACTGAAATAGTTTATCCTCATCACATCCCCAAACTCTTAATGATAACTTAAAATGTGTGTTATTTTCAGACATTGTTCCTCTTATGCATTAAAATGTTATTAAAATTAAAATTAGTCTTTTCGCCCCACTAGGAGAGTGACTGTTTAACCTGAAACCTGCAGACATTTGTAAATGCAGTAACATACTACAAATACACTTTTCCCATAAGGAGCCATGCATTGATGTTTTTCAAGGTTTCATGGTCTTCTGTGCATTTAAATTTAACTTGGTTTATTTAGATCCTGCACTGGCTTAAACGGACTTCCAAATACATTATGTTTCGTTTCTAAGCATGTTTCATCTCTTCAAACGTCAATGCACTTAACTCACAACAACAAACTTTCAAAACCACAGAAATGTTCACTCGGGAAACCCCAAATTTCTTGTCAAGAAAAAAATAAGAATCTTCCAAGTCCCTTAGACACACTGAAATAATTTGACATTATTGATCTAGCCTGGGGAAAGTCTGAGAGATATTTTGACCTGTCTAATGCTGATGTGGGCTGGGTCATCTGAGATCTGTATCATAGGGAGGTAATGAACACTGGAGCTTTTTAAAGACAAAGCCAAGAAAGCTAAAGTTGACAGCTGGGAGTGCGGTAGCATGAGTAACCCATTACCTTTCTGGATCTCTGTGTAGGAAGGCATGAGTTGCCGACCCCTGGGAGTCACAGTGCAAAGCTGACTGGGCAACCCCAGGCATCTGGCCCATGATTTTCCTTTCAGCTCTGTTGTAGTGACTCAGTCAATGACTAATCAGCCAGTCCACTATCGTTTGCATCTGTGGCATTAGATCCAATGGATGTCTGCTCCTTTTGCGGCATGCTGGTATACAGTATCTCACAGAAGTGAGTACACCCCTCACATTTTTGTAAATATTTTATTATATCTTTTCATGTGACAACACTGAAGAAATGAAACTTCACTACAATGTAAAGTAGTGAGCCAAGCATTCACTAACACATAGCTAATGAACAGCAGCTACGCTAATTATTCTCTTTCTGCCCTCGCCTCGGGATGCCCATCCCGAGGTAGGGAGAGATTCCGCCAGGCCCAGATGAACGTCATATGCCCATCCACAACTAGAGATTACGCCAGCTACATCAGAAAATCCTGTACCATCCTCCTGCGAGAACCTGTGGACTGACTGACCATCCCAGCTCCATCCAAGGCAATTCCATCACCACCCAAGAAAAAGGCGACCATCTGGCCGGCCCAGCTCAGACAATTCCATCCCCAACCGAGAGCAAAGACGGACTACCTGTCACATAAATGCTAAATTTACAATACTTGGTATTTAATGCTAAACTTACATCACATGACAGCAGTTTGAAGCTATGGCTGCACTCAGTGACTTTGATTGGAGGTAGCTGGGTGGGTGTTGTAGGGAGTGGGGGGGCTTGTTGGTTGTGGTTCGGGGCGTTTCATTTGTTTGGACTGTGTGGGTCTGGTCTGGTTGGTCTTGTTTTGTGGTCGATGTCGGACAACAGAGGAATAAAGTTAATTATGCCATTACTACTTTTCCCTGGTTGTTCCTCTGTTGTCTGTTGTTGATCGCGGAATGGGACCGGGTTGGACCTGCACGGTTTCGGCGGGTGGGGCTTCCTGGGTCGCGGCTCGTGGGCTCTCCCTGTTCTTCGTGGACGTTGCTCGGTGGCTTTGGTCGGGGTCACTGATTGCAGCTATGACACGTCAGAGGAGATCTGGCCCTCCCGGCTGAGCCTGGTTTCTCCCGAGGGTTTTTTTCTCCATTATTCATCATTGGAGTTTGGGTTCCTCGCCCCAGCAGAGCAGAGCAGTGCAGTGTTGGCTTGCTTACCGGGAGACTGCATTTATTTATTTATTTATTCATTTATTTATTAGATATTATTTATTATAATGATCTTGCTTGGTCTATAAACACCATGCACTGTGCTGTGTTTTACCTTTCTGTGTTTTTCTTATTTGCTCCTGTAAAGCTGCTTTGGAACAATGCACATTGTGAAAAGCACTATATAAATAAAATTGAATTGAATTGAATTGAGTGTACAGCGTGTATAACAGTGTACATTTACTGTCCTCTCAAAGTAACTCAACACACAGCCATTAATGTCTAAACCGCTGGCATCAAAAGTGAGTACACCCCTAAATGAAAATGTCCAAATTGGGCCCAATTAGCCATTTTCCCTCTCAGGTGTCATGTGATTCTTTAGTGTTACAAGGTTTCAGGTGTGAATGGGGAGCAGTGTGTTAAATTTGGTGTTATCGCTCTCACTCTCTCATACTGGTCACTGGAAGTTCAACATGGCACCTCATGGCAAAGAACTCTCTGGGGATCTGAAAAAAAGAATTGTAGCTCAACATAAAGATGGCCTAGGCTATAAGTAGATTGCCAAGACCCTGAAACTGAGCTGCAGCACGGTGGCCAAGACCATACAATGGTTTAACAGGACAGGTTCTACTCAGAACAGACCTCGCCATGGTCGACCAAAGAAGTTGAGTGCACGTGCTCAGCGTCATATCCAGAGGTTGCCTTTAGGAAATAGACTTATGAGTGCTGCCAGCATTTCTGCAGAGATTTAAGTGGTGGCGGGGTCAGCCTGTCAGTGCTCAGACCATACGCCGCACACTGCATCAATTTAGTCTTCATGGCTGTCGTCCCAGAAGGAAGTCTCTTCTAAATATGATGCACAAGAAAGCCCGCAAACAGTTTGCTGAAGACAAGCAGACTAAGGACATGGATTACTGGAACCATGTCCTGTGGTCTGATGAGACCAAGATAAACTTATTTGGTTCAGATGGTGTCAAGCGTGTGTTGCATGTGTGGCGGCAACCAGGTGAGGAGTACAAAGACAAGTGTGTCTTGCCTACAGTCAAGCATGGTGGTGGGAGTGTCATGGTCTGGGGCTGCATGAGTGCTGCCGGCACTGGGGAGCTACAGTTCATTGAGGGAACAATGAACGTCAACATGTACTGTGACATACTGAAGCAGAGCATGATCCCCTCCCTTCGGAGACTGGGCCGCAAGGCAGTATTCCAACATGATAACGACCCCAAAAGAAGCTGAGGGTAGAGGTGATGGACTGTCCAAGCATGTCTCCAGACCTAAACCCTATTGAGCATCTGTGGGGAATTCACAAACAGAAGGTAGATGAGTGCAAGGTCTCTAATAAGGGTGTGCAAAGCAGCCGGTATTTGTATCTGTATTTGTATTTGTTGAGGGGGGGAAAGTATTTGTATTTGTATTCGAGTAAAATTCAAAATAGGCGTAAAAATCCAGTTTTTTCGTGTTACACTTCTAATTTACGTTATAGTGTAAGTATTCTTTAATTATATTCATTATAATAATTATGGATATGCAATATTGGATCTAACAGAGCTACGTAAACAGAGCGAACATGAGAGCACCCGACTGCAGACGTCAATAATGCAGCGTAATGGAATAATCTCCCGATCAAACTCCGCTTCCCGAAAGTTATAAACTGCCTCCGGAACCCAGTTAAGGTACAAAAATCTATTCAACAAAAATAGTGATGCACGCAGTGAAGTCTTTTTTCGCTCAGCCGAGCCTTCTCTGTTGCTGTGTGGAGCAGCCTGTGTCAGTCACCTCTTTTTCCCCCCCCCCCCCCGACTCCTGAATGTCACTCACTCACTCACTCACTCACTCACTCATGCGGGCATGCACTGCGGTCTCATCAGAAAACGCAGCTTTTTTTGTTCCCGAATACAAATATTTTTTTAAGTATTTGTTCGAAATAAGTATTAGTAAAAAACACGTTATTTGTGCCTTTCCGAATACCGTATTCGGGTTCGGCTCCACCCCTAGTCTCTAACATCCACCAGCTCCGTGATGTCGTCATGGGGGAGTGGAAAAGGACTCTAGTGGCACTTTTACTTTTTCTTTATTAAAGAGCAATACTAAATATACAAGAGAATATAAGACAGGTCTCTTAAAACTAATTTGTTTCCTTTTTAGAAAAAAATACATTTTTATTGCCGAAATTGCATACATTAATCTCTGTGAAAACTAAACCCATTTAGTACATTCCATTGCCATAATACATTCAAAATGCAATATAATACAAATATATAAATAAGAAACATAAATAAAAATAGAAATAGAAAGAGTAATTTCAAAGGTAAACAACTAACTTCATCTCATAAATGATGCATATATTTAGTTTAAATTTTTCAAAAAAATTTTTTTTACTATTAAATAGTAATATATTTGTCCACATAAAACTACAGTAGTTAATCTGACTTTTATTTTGGCAGGTCGTCGGAAGACACTTATTTTTAGTGTGTATTTGATAGCTTCACTTCACATAGCTTTACTCAGTAAAATGTTCTTAAATAAACTCTAAGAACAACTCTGGAGATGAAGTTCATGTGTTCTTGTCCTTATACAGCGCAGATGCAGACAAATCCATGAGAATCACGAGTGTAGCACGTTAAACTGTGCAGTTCATTCACTCAGACATGCAGAAAAGCCAGATGGCATGTTTAAATAACAGGATTATTTAGTTATATGGACTCAATTATATGGACTCAATGCAGCCGGAAAACAAGTTTCACTACCAAAATAGACTAAAACTAAGTAAAAAAGAGGTGCACCATTGATTAACGTCACTCAGAAACAAGCACAACAACAAGAATATGCACCTGCCAAACTGTATACTGTATAATGCTATACTGGTAAATACATATATGCCGCATTGTACAGCCCTGTCAGGCGCGCATGTGTTTAAACGGCCACAAAGACTGCTTTCAGTGTTTGGACATAATACATACTGTAAACATTATGGGACGCGCGCTAGTCAGACAGGATAAACTTTGCCGGCTGAAGTCCTAAAAGTTTCGTTTAAAGATAAGGAACGTACCAACCACAATGTTCTCTCACACGCACACATGCACACACACACTCTGTTGTCAGAGCAGAAATGAAAACCTCTGCCCTCTGTATTTTTTTCTGTAATTTATTCTGCAGCGTCTTCTGTGTTTACATAACATGTCCAGAGTTTAGCGGGCTGTGCGTCAGTAATAATGGTCCGTGGGGAAACGCAGTGCTCCATGTGTACTGTAGTTAAATGGATTAAACGAAGCTTCAAGGCAAATCATTTGCTTCGATGATGTTTTGTATTCGAATTACTCGAGGAATCATTCCAGCCCTACCCTACCCCTACCCTGTTGAAAAAAGCAGCATATTCTGGGTTAGGTATGTTTTGATGCTGATTTGACCAGCTTAAACTAGTGCAAACCAGCATCAAAACATACCAAACCAGCATATGCTCATTCAAACGAATTCAAACTCCTTAATCTGAATTTGCCAAGTCCGATCTAGCAAGGACACAAGTCCGTTCTTTGCGTTCTTGGAATTGAGAAAGGGCCCGTGTCTACACCGGATGCGGCGCGACACACAATTTATTCTAATGGGATTGTCGCGCCGCATCCAGTGTGGACAAAATGTAAAATTACAATGGGTTTTAATGCGTTCTATTATCACAGTGTAGACACGGTGTTACACTTTCTCTATTACAATAATCCATTGGTGGGCAGAGCTAGTGCAAATAGTCTCTGCCAACAATTCAGGCTATTTGTCCTCAATGTAAAGCAGTAACAAACTGTGACGATTGAGCCTTGGCCCTATGCACACACGCAACACCCATCCCGGACCAGGTTGCACACACATGACTGACACTGCCTCCCAGTCTGATCATAAAACCAAAACAGACTAACATACACAATACCAGTTTAAAAGGCAACACATCATGAGAGTGATCTCAGCAAAGAAAACCGGTGACTACACTAGTAGACAGTAAACAGAGATTGACCAGCATATGCAGAATAATGGCAAATATGCACAATATGTTCCATTTAAGACTTTTATTACTTGTTTCAAATAAAGCTAAGCAACATAAAAAACTGTGCACATCAGTAACCAGAATGAATGGAGGTGTAACGGAGGCCAGCTAGTGAAGAGCTGTGCAGTGTATAAACCTCACTCCCCGACCAACAGAGACGCTCTAGCGACAGACGCTAGAGACTGCGGTCTTTAGCCTCCTCGTTAGAGCGCCCGTCTCCCATTCTGACCGTCGCCGGTTCGAGGCCCGCGCAGAGCGGGGCGAGTAGGACCGGTTACAGAGGCACGGTGGCCTTTTTTTTTTTGTGGTTTAGGGGGGTGAGTGTAACGTAGGCCAGCTAGTGAAGAGCTGTGCAGTGTGTAAACCTCACTCCCCGACCAACAGAGACGCTCTAGCGACAGACGCTAGAGACTGCGGTCTTTAGCCTCCTCGTTAGAGCGCCCGTCTCCCATTCGGACCGTCGCCGGTTCGAGGCCCGCGCAGAGCGGGGCGAGTAGGACCGGTTACAGAGGCACGGTGGCCTAATAAATCATGAACTATAATAATAATATAATACTTGATAACAAAGTCTTCCTCCTCTTGTTTTGATTGAACAACGTTTATCAGCTTTTCTCTTTTTTTTCCGAGACTTGATAACAAAGTTCATAAACATGCTGTTTTGAATGACGTTTTCCGCATTTCTTCTTCTTGTTTTGAAGTTTGGTGGTTGGCAAACCAACTTCTTCCGCTTTACGAGACTGCTGGTGAACAACCAGCTATGACAGCGCACAGCCACAAGAACAATATGCAAGTGAAAAACGGATATGTTTAAAAATCAACTGAGAATGTAATCACGTCGTATACTTTATACAGTATATCCAAGCAAAAGACATGCCTCTCGGGAATCAAACCCACAAGCTTGCGGCATCGAGACATGCTTTATTTGATGAGCCACTTAGTTGAGGTAATGCACTGTGCCTGCCATCCCCAAAGGGGCTGAATTGAGACAGTAGAGCAAAAGTAACAGAAATACAGTGTATAGGAGGAACAGATGTCAGAAGTGACAATGAAAGAAAGAATGTCATTTTGTACATACCTTGTTTCTGTTTGTGTATATTTACAAATATTCTAAATCACTTTAAGTTGCACTACATACATCGCACTTTATTTTATTTTATTATATTTTATTTCATTACTAAAATTATCAACACGAATGTACATTTTGTCATGCCAATAAAACACACTTAAATTGAAATGTACAGAAATGCACAACATGAGATTCAAACCCACAACCTCTTGGATCAGAGGCTTGCAGTTTATTAGGTGTGCCACTCAATTAATATGATTGACTCAGGATCCCGAAGAGAGTTTTCAGAGCTTCAAACAGTGACATAGGCCAATCCCCGAAGGGGCTGAAATGAGAGCATAGAGCAGAAATAGCAGAAATACAATGTATTTGAGAAATGGATAGCATAAGTGGGAATGAACTCAAGAAGATAATATTGCATAGTAATGCACAAAACGTTACATCCAGTCAGAATAAAATGTCACATGCACAGTCAACTTTGCAGAGGTATTTCACAAAGAAATGCCCCAGAAATCAAAAATAAGTTCTGTGTGGCTTGGTCCAAAGATCATACGTGCAGAGCTTGGAAAAAAATAGACCACATTTGTCAAATGAGCAGCGACAAAAACGTTTTTCATATGCTCTACAATAAGTTATGAACCGAATGTTAGAAAATGACAAACGAGGCATCAATGGAATCGGCACGGACCAGGAGAAATAATCACCATCCGAATTTCAGACAAAGCGTTCAAGAGTTTTAAACAATTACATAAAAGTGTTATCTTATGAAAGTTTGGTGGTGCTGTCTTAAAACTTCAAGGGTACGTTTGGGACTGTAATTGGGTGACGCCTTACAATTTTGGTGCCGATATACCGTACAGTTAAAATATATCATGGTTAAAGACAAATTTTAGTGGACAGGCCGGTCATCCAATCGTGACATAATCATAATTATATGATCTGGCATGACATGAGGAATCCGTAGACACTGAGATCTCGATTTTCTGACAAACATTTCAAAAGTTACGAGCAAAAATAGGGTACGCTGTTCCCCATTTTGGCAAGGACCCCCAGTCCGAGGTGTCGATGACACATACCAAGTTTCGTATTGATGAATCGAAGATTGGCCGAGTTACAGCCACCAAAACATTTTTGGGTCAACTTCGAAAATCAGAATGATTTTCGAAATCACAATTCCTGAGCATTAGTCCAAAGATTGTCTGAGCCAATTTTCATGACAATCGGTCACAATTTCTAGGACTAGTAGCGAAAAAACGCACTGCCTTACTTTTCAAGATGACCGCTACTGTAATGGGCAGAGTCTTAATGTAACGCTTGCAATGCGATAAGCATGATGAGTGCATGACATGTACATAGAATTTCTGTAGATCAATGGGTTCCATAGTTACAGCCATTTGAAAAGTGCATTTTTGAACATCTGGTGACGCTGTAGAGTGAGTGCTAGAGACCCCATACTTGGTCACAGGACTAATGAGGACCACCACTATGAGTGTGCCAAATTGAATCATTTTCCTACTTACTGTTCATAGGGCTGCCATAGACTCCCATTAGTTAAGAATAATAATAATAATACCAACAGAAGCAGTACTTAAAACACTGAAATGGAACGTTTTTGTGAATTACATACTTTTATTTAACTAAAGTTTTGAAGGATTATTTAAAGATTTCAAGCCATTACAGGCGCGCAATGAATCTCAGGATAGCCAAAGCTGTGAAGTATACATTCGTTCAATCCTTAAAAACTTGCGGAAATAAGGTCGCAATTTGGCACTGCTTTTGAAGCAACCTTTGAATCGGGACAGCCTTACCAGCCTTCAGTTGCACTGCTGTGATGCAATCGGTCTTACGCAGCCCTCAAATTGGGACACAGATATTGATTCACTATTGTACTGTCAGTGGTAGCCTCATTGAAGGCCCCCCACGTAAGCACGCGTTCGACTTCTTGCAGCATATGCAGGCTGTGCAGACAGCGTATGACATCACAGATCTGCGACTGCTCCGTGATCATCGCTGCATCCAAAATAACATACTATGACAGTACGTACTGATTTAAATGAAGTCCCTACCTATGGACCGTTAAAACAGTACGTTCTATATAGCATGTATGTGGGTAGCATGAATAGATTTCGCACGTACTGCATCCGCCATGTTTCATTGTCATGTGACCCAAATATGCTCTTTGACCAATGACGTTTTAACATCAACCTGTACCTAGGTGTCAGTACAAACATAATTTAGTCACGAGAAATTAATTTATCTGTTTGTTTTCTTCCTTTTTATATATATATATATTTTTATGTTATTTTATTATATGTGTACTAGGGGAATATTTATAAAGGGGGATTAGTTTTCTGCACCTAGACACGTCTTGGCTGTGTCAATCAGCTCCCTTGTTCAGTAGTCAGGGCACTTACCAGTTAATCAGCCATTTTCATGGCTGTCTCATTCGCAAAATCCTTCCAATGCACAGAAACGTTCTTAACATAAAAATGCCCACAATGCACCGCAAAAGCCAGGGAGCATCAATGCTCCCTATGTTCCCTTACCGGAAATCACATGCCAAGTTATGAATACGTTTAACCGAAATCGCAGGAGCCAACTCAATGAACTTCATGAAACGTGACAGACCTTTTGAAAAGACAAACTCTTATTTTATGTTATGTATAGGCTAAACAAACGTTGCTAGACAGGCAGGCAGGCAACCCAATATACATAATTGTTAAATTTTATAATTGACCAAATTTGTGTACTGATATGTACAGAATAATCTAAGTGTTTTTCATATGTACTTCAACCAGTATTTAAAAAATAAAGTCAAAGAAATGTAGGTGTTGTTGATTAAAACCAGCTGTGAAGTATCACAACACGCTTAAGCAGTCATGTCACAGGAAAATAAGTGAACAGTGTTCCAATGTGTAGTGAGCTAGGGTGTGAGATCTCGGTTTTGAGCACTTGTTTGTTTTGTTTCTTGTCGAACACATGGTTCAGCTTGACAGCTTTCCATGTGCTCGGTGTCTTCGTGACAGCCCCGCCCCCTTGTGTCGACATTAATTACCTCATCATTGTTTCACTCCTTTCACCTGGGTTGGCTCCGGTTTTTCTTTCTCCCCGCCTGGTTTCTCATTCTCTCCCTTGATTCTTTTCCTAAAGAGCCTAAAGCATCCTCCCCCGACCACTGGGGTGGGCGGCCAGTGTTGTGGCATGAGGGACACAACGTCTCGTTCCCTCCATCAGGGAACCGAGGTTACATCCGTAACCAAGACGTTCCCTTTCTGTCGGTCTCTCGACGTTGTGTCGAACCGACAGAATGGGGTTCCTATGGAAAACGCCACAGCACTGAGCCGCGTCACAATCTCTGCGGAGCGACGTTGACTGGCCTGGGCGAGTCAGACGAACACGCTAACGCGAAATTATGACCTTCCAGTGGAGAGGAAGGGGGACCCAGAGCTTTCCACAAAAAGTTGGGAAGCCCCCTAACGCCGGCCGTCACGGGCGGAGGCCTAATTCTCTAAATGGCGAGAAGCCGCCCGGCACCGTACGGTCCATTGGGTAAGTATTATTCCCCCAGGGGGGAAAAACGCTGCAGAGGCCACTACCTACCGTAGGGAGGAATCAGTGGAGACACCACATGGTCTCACCATCAGGTGAGAACCCATGGGAAGAAAGTGCGGACAGGAGTTAACCGCAAGGTGGGCGTCCACCTGGGGAGGTCATGGGTTGCCAAGGTGGGAACCATTCATGAGGATACATCAGACGGAACAGCCCATGGAGGGGGTGTTACCACGTCTGGAGCACTAGGTCCGGTTAGAGCTATGTGGGAGATAACTCAACTGTTCCCCTGCCTAAAGGGGCAGGGCTGCTCTGCCCAGCCTGTCCCTTGGAAGGGTGCTTAGTGATGGATGGAATGCCTGTTCTTTACCCGAGGGGAAAGAAGTGAGGCTGGATCGCCACTGCTCCCCCCGAAGGGGGAAGGGCTTCCGGTGTACGCCCAACAGCTGCCGGTCCTACCTTTTGCCCTGCAGGACGCAGGCTGACACCGGTTCAACGCGGATGTTGTAGAACCTCGCGAAGGTATTGGGCGTAGCCCAAACCGCAGCTCTGCAGATGTCTGCCAGAGAGGCGCCCTGAGCCAGTGCCCACGAGGAGGCGACACCCCGAGTGGAGTGCGCCTTAACTCCTAAGGGGCAGGGGCGATCTTGCGACCGGTATGCCAAGGATATGGCATCCACGATCCAGTGCGCCAGTCTCTGTTTGGAGACAGCTCTCCCCTTCTGCTTACCTCCAAAACAGACAAAGAGCTGCTCAGAGCTTCTGAAGCACTGCGTGCGGTCCAAGTAGAGGCGCAGTGCGCGTACTGGACACAACACGGATGGGGTTGGGTCTTCCTCCCCAGTGGGGAGCGCCTGCAAGTTCATAACCTGGTCCCGGAAGGGAGTGGTGGGAACCTAGGGCACGTAGCCGGGCCGTGGTCTCAGGATAACGGGGAGTCTCAGAGTCTCCAGGCCCGAATTCTAGGCAACCCGAGGACACAGAGAATGCTTGTAGGTCCCCTACCCTCTTGAAGGAGGCGAGCGCTACCAGGAGGGCCGTCTTTATCGACAGGCGAGAAAGATCGGCCTCTCCTAGGGGCTCGAAGGGGGGCCTCTGGAGGCCCTCCAGGACCACTTCGAGGTCCCAAGAGGGTACGGGGTGCGGGCGAGTTGGATTCAACCATCTCGCGCCCTTCAGGAACCTGGTGACCAGGTCGTGCTGCCCTAGAGACTTACCAGCAACTGGGTCGTGATGTGCGGCTATAGCGGCAACATACACTTTCAGTGTGGAAGGGGAGAGGTTCTTCTCAAGTCTCTCCTGGAGAAAGGACAGTACGTACCTGATCGAGCATCTCTGCGGGTCTTCTCCGTGAGAAGAGCACCAAGACGAGAAGATGCGCCACTTGAAGGCATACAGTCTCCTAGTGGCCGGGGCCCTAGCCTGTGTGAGGGTCTCTACCACCGCCGGGGGTAGGTCGCTCAGGATCTCCTCGTCCCGTCCAGGGGCCAGACATGGAGGTTCCAGAGGTCTGGCCTGGGATGCCAAAACGTGCCCTTCCCCTGAGAAAGGAGGTCCTTCCTCAAGGGAATCGGCCAGGGGGGAGTTGTTGTCAGTCTCACCAGCTCTGAGAACCAAGTCCGGTTGGGCCAATAGGGCGCAACTAGTAGCACTTGATGCTCCTCTTCCCTGACCTTGCACATGGTCTGTGCAATGAGGCTCACTGGGGGGAAGGCGTACTTCCTCTTGTCCCGTGGCCAGCTGTTGTCAAGGGCATCCGTACCGAGGGGACCGTTGGACAGGGAGTACCAAAGCGGACAATGGGTGGAGTCCGGGGAGGCAAACAGGTCCACCTGCCCCCGGCCGAACTGCTCCCATATGAGCTGAACCGCGTGAGGGTGGAGTTGCCACTCTCCGCGAGGTGACCACTGACGAGAGAGCCGGTCTGCTGTCTGGTTCAGGTCTCCCTGGATGTGTATGGCTTGCAGGTAGCTGATCACCTGCTGACTCCACAGGAGGAGGTGTCGGGCGAGTCGTGTTAGCTGCCGTGAACGAATGCCACCCTGGTGGTTGATATATGCCACGGCAGCTGTGCTGTCCGACCGGACCAGCACGTGTCTGCCCTGCATGAAGGGTTGGAACCTCATCAGCGCAAGTAGCACAGCCCACAACTCTAGGCAGTTGATATGCCAACGCAGGCGGGGGCCCGTCAACCGCCCCGCCACTGTGTGCCCGTTGCACACAGCACCCCAGCCCTGAAGGGAGGCATCCGTCGTTACCACGACGTGCCTTGATACCTGCGCTAGGGGGACCCCCTCCCGTGGGCCTCTCCGTCAGGGCCGCTTCTGCTTCCGCGACGGTTGCTGACGGGGAGGCGGTTTCCTCTTTGACGTCCTTTTCCGGGAGGCAGCCTGAGAAGGGGGCACTGGAGCCGGAACCGGAGTCGAAGAGGGCCGAGGCTGCTGGGAAGCAGACTCCGCTCAGTATCTCGAAGGCCTGACGGCGGCCGAGTCACGGCGGGGCATAATGGTTTGCTCAGCTACTTGTCTCCTATGGATTATTGAACTTCCCTGTAAGGATTTACCTCCTGATTCTCTCGTGGGATTTTTTGCCAGGGGATTTCTCTGGCCCTGTCTCCACACCCCCTCGCCAGTGGGTGTTACCCTCGACCTCATACTCAATTGCGGGCTGGCCGCTGGATACCGGACTCATTGCCTCCGTTCCTTTTTTTGGCCGAGCGCTCGAGCCTTTTTTTTGCCCTGTGCATCCAGGACTCTATTCGCGACTCGTCAGTTGTACAGATTCCTGGGTATCTAATTTATTGCCGCTAGACGGTCCTCTGTTGTGTTTACGGAGGGGGAAGGGCTTCCGCAGGCGTACGCCCCACCGGCTGCCGGTCCCACACCTTGCCAGGATGCGGGCTGACAGCGGTTCCGCGCGTAGGTATTAGAACCTCACGAAGTTGTTAGGCATAGCCCAACCTGCAGCTCTGCAGATGTCTGCCAGAGAGGCGCCCTGAGCCAGTGCCCACGAGGGGTGTGCCTCACCCCCAATGGGCAGGGGCGAAATGAGATCGGTATGCCCTAAAGAGGGCATCCACGATCCAGTGCGCCATCCTCTGTTTGGAGACAGCCCTCCTACTAACCTCCGAAACAGACAAAGAGCTGCTCATAGCTTGTGGGCTCTGCGTGCGGTCCAAGTGGAGGCGCCGTGCGCGTACTGGACACAACGCGGATAGGTTGGGTCTTCCTCCCCGGTGGGGAGCGCCTGCAGGTTCACCACCTGGTCTCTCGGGAGAGTGGTGGGAACCTTGGGCACGTAGCCGGGGCGGGGTCTCAAGATAACGTGAGAATCCCGGACCCAAGTTCTAGGCAATCTGTGGACACGGAGGTGCTTGGAGGTGAGCGCCATGCGGAAAGCCATCTTTATCAAGACTGAGAAAGAGAGGCAACCCCGAGAGGCTCGAAGGGTCGCAAGAGGGTACGGAGCGCGGGTAAGGTGGTCACCCTCTCGCGCCCCTTAGGAACCTAATGAACAGGTCGTGCTGTCCCAGAGGCTACCCAGCACTTGGGTCATGATGAGCGGCCGTAGCGGCTACATACATTCCCAGTGTGGAGGGGGAGAGGTTACTCCCCCATCTCTCTTGAGGACGGGACAGCTCGTACCCGAAAGAGCAACTCCGTGGGTCTTCTCCCGAGAAGAGCACCAGGACGAGAAGAGACGCCACCTATGGGCGTATAGCCGCCCAGTGGCCGAAGCCCTAGCCTGAGTGACGTCCCAACCGGACCGGGGGTGGGTCACTCAGGATCTCCTCGTCCCGTCCAGACATGGAGACCAGGTTTTTCCTGGGATGCCGTAACGTGCCCCTTCCCCTGGGGAAGCTGTTCGCCAGGGGGAGCGGCCAGGGGGGAGTTGTTGTCAGAGCCTCAGCTCCGAGAACCAAGTCCTGGTTAGGCCAAAGGGGCGTAACTAGTACCACTTGATGCTCCTCTTTCCTGGCCTTGCACAGGACCTGTGCAATGAGGCTCACTGGGGGGAAGCTTACTTCCGCTTGTCCCGCGGTTAGCTGTGCGCAAAGGCATCCGTGCCGAGGGTACCTCGGACAGGGAGTACCAAAGCGGACAATGGGAGGAGTCCGGGGAGGCAACAGGACCACCTGTGCCTGGCCGAACTGCCCCAATTGAGCCGGCTGCGCGGTGAGGGAGTCGCCACTCTCCGCGAGGCTTCGACTGATGAGAGAGCGCATCGGCTGTCTGGTTCAGTACGCCTGGGATGTGTGTGGCTCGCAGGAGCTGATCACCTGTTGACTCCAGAGGAGGAGGCGTCGGGCGTGTCATGTTAGCTGTTGTGAGTGAAAGAAACGCCACACCAGCTGTGCTGTCCGACCGGACCAGCACGTGCTTCCCTGCACGAGAGGTAGTAGCCTCCTCATTGCAAGTAGCACAACCAACAACTCTAGGCAGTTGAAATGCCAACGCAGGCGGGGGCCTGTCCACCGCCCCGACACTGCTTGCCTGTTGCACACGGCACCCCAACCTTGCAGGGAGGCATCCCAAAGGGGACCCCTGTCCGCAAGAAGGTCATGGAGACCAGGGGGTTAGGGTGTGTCGGCAGACAAGCGTGTGACCATACGCCTGCTTCCGGTGTGCCACGCTCTCCAAGGAACTTGACTCTGCAGCCAGTGTTGGAGCGGTCGTATGTGCATCGACCCGAGGGGGACCACCCCCGCCGAGGATACCATGTATCCCAGGAGCCTCTATTACAAGGGGACCGCTGACTGTCTGATCTTCAGGCATTTCAACATTGATCGGGCGCGCTAGTCAGTCGCGCTGCCTCTGGGAAGCCGCGAGGGTGCGTGCTTCCTCGTCGCGGGTCTCGCGCCCCCCCCCGGGGGGTGAGCGGGGCCGCTCGTGAGGACAGAGTCTAGTTCCATACCGAGAAAGAGGATGCTCTGCATCGGGGAGAGCTTGCTCTTTTCTCAGTTGACCTGTAGCCCCACCGATCTCGGTGCCGGAGCACCAGGTCCCTGTGTGTACACAACAGATCTCGAGAGTGTGCCAAAACTTGAGCCAGTCATCGAGATAGTTAGTACCCGCACACCCCCTTCCCTACGGGGAAGGAGGGCGGCTTCCACGACCTTCGTAAAGACTCGTGGAGACAGGGACAGACCGAAGGGGAGGACCCTGTACTGATATGCCCGTCCCTCGAACGCGAACCGTCGGAACGGTCGATGTCGAGGGAGGATCAAGACATGAAGTACGTGTCCTTCAGGTCGACTGCCATGAACCGGTCCTGACACCTGACGGACGTCAGGATGCGCTTCTGCGTGATCAACCTGAAAGGCAGCTATAGTGTAGGTGCCTGTTCAGAAGACACAGACCCAAGATAGGGCGCAACCCCCCACCTTTCTTGGGGACAATGAAGTACAGGCTGTAAAACCCGTTGAACATCTCGGCTGGTGAGACGGTCTCGATCACTCCCTTCACCAGAAGGATGGCGACCTAGGCCCGAAGTACGGGAACATCCCAGCCTCTGACTGAGGTATATGGGATGCTGAACTTGGCGGGCGTGAGGTGACTGGATCGCGTAGCCGAGACGGATCGTCTTCCTTAGCCAGTCTGACAGCCTGGGAAGCCGGACAGGCTCCCAGAATGAGACGGGGACTAAGGTACGCTAGCAGTACGGATTCCTTCCCGGGGGAGGTCCCCCGGGAAGGAGATCGGCTCTGCTGTTTTTCCTGCCTGGCGACTGCGCAGCTCAACGCACTGTCTGACTGAGAGTGCTCAGGGCTGGTGTTTATAATCGACATTGCGCTTCGCCACGAGTTTGCTGTTCACCGTCGTGCAGAGGGTGAGAGCGGCTGTGGTAACCCAGAGAGAGAGGAAACTCTCCTTTTTTGAGAGTAAGTGGGCGCTAGCCCCCCGGAGGGGGCCACCAGATGGAGAGACGGGGCAGGATCGGTCCCTATCCGACTTCCCAGCGATGTGGCTGGGGTCGGGCCCAATGGTAGCCTCGATCCCCCTGAGGTCTTCCCATGACAGCCGCTTCGCCGCGGCTGCTGATGGGGCGATGGTCGCCTCTTCGCTGTCTCCTCCAGGGGGGCCGCCTGAGTGGGGGGCACCAGAGCTGGAGGGTGTCGACGAGGACCAGGGCTGCTGGGAAGCAGACAGTGCACAGGACTCGACGGCCGAGGCGGCCGAGTTGCAACACGGAGGACTGCTTCTTACTGTCGAGAACCCTCCGGGGGAGGCCGCGTGCGGGTCTCGCCCCCCCCCGACAGGCGGGGGGTGAGCGGGGCCGCTGCGGCTCGACAGTAACACCAACCAGCCCCCCCTTGCGAGACGGGTGCGTCGAGAAAGCGGACCTTCTCAGCGTAACTCATCTGCGCAAGGATCGGCCAGAGGAGTTCCTCATGGACCACAAGTGTGGACATCGTCCGACCCAGGGCCCGCGTGTTCACCTTGGTCGCCCGTAGAGCGAGGTCGGTGGCGGCGCGGAGTTCCTGCATAAGCGCTGGGTCGGTCTAACCCTCGTGGAGCTCTCTCAACACCCTGGCCTGGCAGGAGCCATAGCGTGGAGAGAGGAGGCAGCTTGGTCCGCCGCAATGTAAGCTCTCGACACCAGAGATGCTGAGACACCACATGCTTTGGACGGGAGTCTAGGTCGAGCCCCCCCAGGTGGCCGCCACCTACGGGCATGAGTGCACCGCGGCGGCATACTCCACCTGGGGGACACCGACGTATCCTCCAGCTGTCTCAACCTCGAGGGAAGAGAGGGTGACAGAACTTTGTTTGACGTGAAACGTGCCGGGAAGGGGCGTTCCAGGTCTTACAAAGTTCCTCATGCACTTCCGGTAAACACGGCACTGGGGGCGGGCGCGGCTTAGAGCCGCGCTCAAACCCGAGGCACCATGTAGCCAGCCGCGAGCGCCGGGAGAGGCAGTGCGGGCACTGCAACCCAACACTCACGGCGGCCCGGGAAAGCATGGCCGACATCTCGACGTCCGCTTTTTCCTGGGCTCGACCCCCCGAGGGAGGGAGCCCGAGGAATCGTCAGAGTCGGATGGCAGTACGTCACCCCCCGATGCTGCAGGAGACATCTCATCATCACGCATCGTGTCCGAATACGTGATTGAGGAATAAGACGGTGGACCGTCTCCTGGGGAACGGTCAGACGAGCGAGACGAGGTGTGAACGGTCCGTGAGCCCCTGGCTGGCGGATTATCGCTCACAGTAATCCCCATATCACCCTCGCTGCTTGCTGTAGTGGACGGCAGGGCCGTAGTCCTGCCGCCACGGAACGGGGAGCAAACGAGGTGGTGGCTGAGTCCCGTGGGAACACAGCCACCTGTGACGCAACGTCTGAATCGTCACTGCCCGCAATGCGGGCAGGACGTATCCACAACGTCTGCCCCAGCATACTGGAAGCAGGCATTGTGTCCGTCCCCCTCCTCGATGAGTTTGTTGCACCCATGAGAACAGCGGGACAACCCACGCTGGAGAAATTTGCTCTTTTAGAAAAGGAAATTTGCTCGAACACCTCCGGAACTGCCGAGACGCTCAGGGGAGAGTCACTGCAGGAAGGGACCGTCCGCTGTCCACGTCGTAGATTCCAGCAGAAAGAATGATCACCAAGATCGTAGAGAAGCTCATCAGATGCGTAGGCTCTGAAGAACAAAAGGTGAATGAATGAGCACGCCGGCTTCCCTCTTATACCCGGACATCCGGGGAGGAGCCCGGCATGCAAATTTCATTTGCCAATTTTCATTGGCCTTTTCTAAATACTCAGAAGATGATAGGTTCTCAAGACAAACCCCATTTGAATCGGCTATTTTTATTGAAAATAATATGTGAAAGTTTATAAATATTATTTTTTACGATCATTTAGGTCATCACAGAGGGGCCAATGGCCCTGAGGGTTCGTTACTGGTGTAAATAAATACTCCGTATCTTGATTATAAGTAGTGGCGTTGCTAGGCCATTTTTAGGTGGGCTTTAGCCTGCCCCTAAAGGTGTGTGCATAAACATGACAGCTGCATCTTTGCCATTCTTTGTTATAAATGCAGCTTACATAATATCATGCGGGAGCGATAAAAGACCCTTTCCCATCCACTGTAAAAAGTTGTGTCTGCGTTCATCCCTCGTCACACTGTTAACTTAACATTAGTTGTTTACCTCCAGCAAAAAGAAAGCACTTCACACCAATGACGACATACTTTAGAAAACAATCATGATGATATTGTAGCACACAGAAATGTGTCTTTCATGATTTAAATGCTGTTTTATTCTTCTGCACCTAGTTCTAGAGAGCTGACGGTAGTTTTGAGTGCCCCGGAAAGACGACAGGCAGCATGGTGCGGCTGTGTTATTCATTGTTCTGAGTTCCGAGTAAACAAAAGTATACCTGGAAGCTCTTTGTCATTTTCAAATGCTTCAGTATTTTTATTATTAATTCAAAACATATTGTGGATGTAATAGATGAGCACACAGTCATGCACAGGAGTGACAGCGCTCATGCTAATCAGAATGAATGGCAGGGAAACATCATATCAAGTTATTCCTTCTACTAAATAATGACTCAGCAGTTGATTGATTTATTATATTGATCTGTGGCTGTTGTTGTCACTTTGAAATATAAATGTTGCAGATTGATCGATTAGTGTGATATTAATTTTAATAACAATAAATTGTCTTTATTCTGCATATTCTTTCTTAATGATTTATATACAGTAGGCCTATGTGGTGCTTAGCGAGTAGCTATATCCTCATTTGAGGCTGAGCCCCCCAATATTGAAAACCCAGAATCGTCTCTTGTTATAAGACACCTCATTTTAAGGGCAGAATTAACAAAAAGTCTGCAGCCATGCTTATGAGGGAAAACAACTTGAAAAAAATTTTAGGGTATGTGAGAAAAACCAATGAGAGGGAAATTTACACACAAATGGATAACTAAAAGTATGTGATTTAAAAATGTAAGTTCATGTTATGTGGCTAATAATTTGGCAACTGTTTTTCCCCTATAGTAGCCTATGGCTCCATGGTTAATCTTTTGGTCTGGAGCCCTGAAGTGCATGTTTTGAAATGCGTATTTTACTTTACAGAATTGGTGTCCAATCCTTTTACAGTGATATAGCATAATACACCAGACTGAGTCTAATCGTTTATATGAAATAGTTTATTACAAAACAATCTAAACTAGTTAAATGTAGACTTAGATTTTAGCAAAACCGTTTTGAATCTGCGCTGTTAACTCAGTTTATCTTGGTAACACCTTGGCTAGCGTTACAGAACAAACCTCACAACAATTGTTTTTATACATGTTCTGTAAAACAATAAATCTATAATTTGCATTTATACCTACAAGGTAAAATAAATAGCTTGGATAGTATGGATAAAGTTTGGACATTTTGGCTAACAGGGCCAATGTGTCCATGTGACAGCCAGTGGCCCCGGATTAAGCCTTTAATTTGCAGTACACAAACCACTGAAAAAGTTAAACTGATTGACATGCAGAGCCTGAATGTGTGTAGAAAAAACTTCTAAACATAAGGACTAAGTCATTGTGCTGTTGGCACAGTGACTTTATGGTTAGGGGTGGGCTTAATTTTTGCTTTTTTCCAATTACCAATTTTTGCATGATTCACGTTGTAAAAAAGCAATACGAAATTACAGCTATTTTAAAATAGTTTCATTTTTCCATGCCATTTAATATAACCTTTATTACAACATGTTTGTTTGCTGTATCTAATATAATTACTTTTCCCAAATGACAACTGTTAATGACATTGGCAAAGCTCTCAGACACAGGCTGGAATTAAGCACTTCACCCAGTGACGCCCTACTCAGAAAACAGTAACACAGCCCAATTAGTGGTCAATTTTTCCTTCAAAGATTGTGGTTCTGACCCATAGGGGAGACAGTCTAATTGAGTAATGTGCAGTTACAAAGAGCCGTAATTTAAAAAATGCAGGAAAATCAATGCTTTGATCAGATTTCTCTTACTATGGGAACTGTCAACATCCTCACGACCATCACAACTCACTAAAATGTAATTTGGCGCCGGGGAAATGTATACTATCTATGTTTAGAATTAGTAGTTGGAGTTACTCACAGTCAATTTCAATATGCAACAAACTATTTGTGGATTTATTTTCTTCTCTCCTAAAAGAAGAGCATCTGTGTCTGTAACCATTAGCTAGCAACCAAAGCGGTTTAAGCAAATCCTCTGTGACTTTCAGTGGCCGAGAAACAGTTAACAATTGTAATAACAATGGTAATACATATGTTATATAGCACCATTGGCTGTTTGAGTGTTGGTGACAGCTCTGACTCTGGCTGCAATTGGGTTTATTAATGAACGCAGACTAAAGCACAGCTGGCTACCGGCCCACAGTCGCTAACCTTTCACTCCCTTTGCCATGCGGCCAGCATCTCTACCAATTATAAGCAATTGGTACGACTTGTTTGCTCAGGGAGTGAAATTGCTGCTCTGTGAAAAAAAGGCCAGCAATAAAATGTAAATGCTTCCATTTGGACATCAGTGAGGGCGCATGCAGACAGATTTATGTGAGTTAACATGGGATACATTTTGGTAGGTATGCATAAGGCTTAAACACACACACTCCAAACTAAGCTACACTGTAAAAAATGAAAAGTTGACTTAACTTAAAATTTCAAGGCAACTCGCTGCACAGCTTTTTTGAGTTTACTCAACTTTTGGCCAAGTATTTCACTTAACTGAATTATCTGAGTAATGTCACATGACTGTCAATTTAAATAAATAGTTGAACCAACTTAAAATAAAAATGCAACAATCAAGTTTCTGAGTTCACTCAACTATGAACTTAGTTTGCCCAACTCAAAAGATTATGTTTTATATAAAATTAATATATAATTGTTTTATTATTATTTACACACTCTTAATACTCAATTCTACTTAATAGATATGTTATATACACACTCTGCTTATGTAACTGCTTAAGCTGTTTGTGTTTTAAACATTTAGTGGACTCTCTGCGTCATTTACTTCAGAGCTCAACACTGAGCACATGAGCCTCAATCATGGTAACAATCATCAAACATCATTAAACATCATAGTTAAAAAGGAACTCTAAATACCAAAGGTAACTTACAATGACAACATAAACAAAAAATATAGCCAGCAAACACTAAAATAGCAATCATTTTAATCAGTTTAACCAGCGAATTGAAAACTCTGCAATGCATGCTGGGAACTTTCAAACACTAGAATTGTTTTTTGAGATTACACATTTTGGCAAGTTGGTCAAACTTCTTGACGCGCTTTGGACAATCATTTAGATATCTAAGTACAGTCAACAAAAGAATCTTTGTTGGTACCACATTTAGACTCATTTTGTTCAGCATACTCAAAATAATACATTCTTCCTCTTCTACAAAAAAACTTTGTTCAAATTACTTAGTTACCTTTGTTGGGTGAACAATTTGAAGTTGTATTTTTTACAGTGTACTTTTTTCCAATTATAAGCAATTGACTGTACATATATCAGTATGGCACAACCGAGCTGCAAGGATGTATGCTGAATTGAATTTGCATTGTTCAATTTTGCAGATGAATCATACAGTACATGCAAGACAGCAGAATCCTCCCTCAATCTGTCTCACGCTGGTCTCACAACAGCATGTTTTGCTTTTGAAGAAGGACTGCCATATTATACAACTTCAAAAATATAAGGGAGCTCCATTACACATGAGATAATTCAATCTTTGTATGTGTTTGTGGGTTTGTTTGTTTGTTTTTGCTGGTATTGGCTGATTCAGACTTTCATTACGCTCTAATCTCTGGTTTATACTGTATGTTGGAGTTATTCCTCACAGTGCTGGATACTCTACATGTTGGGAGCCAAGCCATGATGGAACAGGCATTTCATTGCTGTTTGTGTGAGTGATGGAAGAAGTTAGGTATTAGCACACTTTAGCGACTGGATTACAATGAGTCTGGATCAGAATTTAGGTTCTACAAGCAGATTTTGTGTATGGCATCTGAAG
The DNA here is from genome assembly GCF_024868665.1 of Triplophysa rosa. Classification (NCBI taxonomy): domain Eukaryota; kingdom Metazoa; phylum Chordata; class Actinopteri; order Cypriniformes; family Nemacheilidae; genus Triplophysa; species Triplophysa rosa. The sequence continues at coordinate 16,905,537 of NC_079907.1, read as the reverse complement.
CATAGGAAAATGCATGCGTTATGCTTTAGAGTTAAATGTTTGTTTTATTTGCTTTCATTTTAACATGGGGAAATTACTATTGGAATTAACAAGCCTGACACAACTACCTGCCATGATGGTACAATGAGTGTGTGTCAGTCAGAGGAAAAAAAATGTGTTTGAACTAGAGATGTCAATGTTAACGCATGCAATAATGTTTTTCATATGAACGTGGTAAAAATATTTAACGCCATTAGTTTAGCTTAGTTTATTTATTTATAAAGCACTCTTTAAACAATGGACCGCTGTACAATACACTACACAATAAAATATGAGAGAAATCCACACAGCATAAAAAAATATCACATTAAAATAAACAGACACACAATCTCAACCCTCTACATTCGCAGAGGCAGTACAGAGGAGATACATCTTCAGACGACTCTTAAAGGATTTTAGTATGAGTCTCATTACTCTCATACAATAACATAAATACAAATACAATAACATAAGCAATGAACATGATGTGTAAATTGTTGGTTTTCTGAAGATTACAATGAAAGACAAGGCTTTGCTTAGTTTCGATTGACAGCATGATGCAGTTGTTTCCCTCAGCACCTGTGGGCCACTGCACTGCATGAGCAGACCGGAACGCGACGGGGTGTGTGGTGTGCTGCTCTCGGAGAAAATGTCCAGGGTCACTTTTTAGTCCTGCCCTCATAGACAGTAAACAGTAGCATCTGCTGCTTCCACGTACAGTGTGAATGTTCTAACCTCTTCTAACAATACGTTTCCTTTTCTATGATTTCTGTTAGAGTAAAAGCACGCGCTAATAACGCGCTGGTTACACGTGCAGTGAACAACAGGTCTATCCTCTTCTCCATTGCTCATCTAACATACCTCTGAACATGACATACAAGGAACTAGCCAATCAGAGAGCTTGTTACATCTCTCTCGCCATAGCTCATTTGCATTGTTTAACCTCGTTTTAACAATGCAAGGACCCAAAGTGTCAGGGAAATGCTAAATGGAGAGGCTAAAAGGAAAAGCTAAATGACTAAGCTAATCGAATAGCAAATCGGCAAAAGAAAGGCAGCGTAGAAATGGAAATGCAAATGGTAAAAGAAATCGTCTTTTAAATGATTGATTAAAGTAGTTTAATTTGTAAATCCAATTATTTATTCCTATTTTTAAAGCGGCAATCCGCAAGTTTTTTGGAGTAAAAATGAGCTAAAACCAATTATTGAGCAAGTACATGAATGAACGGTGTTTAAAACTGTATCACTACCTTTGCTAGATTCACCACGGAAAGCTTGTAATAATGGTTTGTAATTTGCCCTGTCGGGTCGACTTTTCCGGAGATCCTTATTTGGTGTCTTTCGTCTATGCGTCATTTCGTCACATTCGTACACAGAACGAAGAGGATCTGGCTGCTAGCCAGCGTGTGTATGCTGCGAGTGACAGGCGGTTTATAGCGTGTACTCACAACTGTTGGGTAGGATTTCATACAACATTTAGTATTATTTATGGCGGTATTTAATACTTTTAAATGCCAAGCAGTGTTGACATATGGGGATTCATCATTTGTGAAAAACAAGAAAGAACGAACTGAAGACGGTTTACAAAGAAACAGGGAATGTGATCGGACTCGTGCGAAAATAAATATTGACAAGGCGTTTCAAAGGTGGCGTGAACTCCGTGATCTGAAAGGATTGTAAATGGATGCAGACATGGCTTTATTTCTTCTGAACAGGTAAGACAAATTTTTAATATTTCAATAGATAACAAAAACCGTAGCGCACTTGTTGTGTTAATATAGACGGGTACAGTTTCATCGGTTGTTCTTTCTTTCTTTATGTTCATTGTAATAAATGTAATTTAAACCCTATTCGGGATTAGTATTATCTGGGGACCTCGTGTGATTTAGAAATTACCTCCCCACATCTGTATTTCATGTGGCGCGAATTAGCACGTACAAGTGAAGCCTGTGATTTTACTCAAATTTACGGACTTATATCCCGGATATGATGGCAAGGCTTTGCATAGTATATATAGTTGTATGATGTACAATGATTTATGACCGTGCTTGTCAGCATTTGAGACCCGCGTTCGGGGATCTTCTGTCCGGTTTCCATGAGAAATAACAAAATGACTCAGCACCCGAAATAATATCATAACACTTCAACACAGTCTCCATTTGCGCTATTTGTGTCTGTTTATGTTCTTATTTGTTTCGTGTTATATCATCTGCCATGTTATCTGTGTTTATTATGTGATTATGTGATATGATTACGTCTACATCATACAGGTAATGGAAATATTTTGTAAAAATATAACGAAAATGCATATCATTATACATCATATTAAAATACTGACCTATATTTTCCGGTGTTGCGCATGTTAAATCTACATATAAAGCAGTCGTGACTCGTGACTCATGCCTATACAAAGAATCAGCTGCTGCCAGAGAACGTGTAACACACTAAAGACATTTTATTTGTTAATGAAATGAGATGAAATGCAACTTACATTTATTGGGGTGAATGTTTGATAAAATGCACTTTTGCCTTATAATTAAAATAAATGGTCTGTCATTCCCAAGGAATTAGCAGAGCAGAGGTGGACAGTAACGAAGTAAATTTACCTGAGTACTGTACTTATGTACACTATTTGAGTATCTTTACTTTACTTGAGTATTATTTTTTCTGAGTACTTGTACTTTAACTTCACTACATTTGAAAAACAAATTACATACTTTTTACTCCACTAAATTTAAAAAAGGTCGAAAAGTAGAAAATGGTTTCTATGCAGCGGGGTTTCCTTTGTGCGCAATTTATCTGGCTTGCGATCTTCAAGGACCTTTTACTGTTGCCAAGTATTTCAGTTTTTCTAAGCTTGCGGTTTTCCGGCAAGCTTTGAATGGCCATTTGGCAGAATTTTTTTACGCAAATCTGGCAACTCTGGGATCTTCCCCGCAGTGTTGAAGTCTCGAGACTCGGACTCGGTCTTGAACTCGGTCTCGAGACCCTATTTTAATGGTCTTGGTCTTGTCATGGACTTGTGTGCATTTTGACTCGGTGTCGACTCGTACTCGAACATGTTCGGAATTGGACTTATGCCCGAGTCCACTCGAGTCCCATCAAAAATATTAAATACATTGAAAAGACGTCCCTTTATGGGCCAAAAATGAAAGTTGTTTCTATAGCTTTTCATGCCGTCTCCTGATTGTCTAATATTGATGTCCAGTCTGTACAAAGTAAAAACTGGTTGAAATTTTGAGTTTACACATGGAAATAAATTAAGTGAGACTCTTTGAAATAAACTGAATTGAATGATTTGAGTGCCGTAAGATAGCAAGCAACCATTGAATCAAGGTTAAAAATTGATGATTTGTCAATGTTCATTGCAATGAATCAGTATCACTTTTGTACCTGCAAAAATCACCATTATTGTGATCTTTCTTAGCTTTAGTTGAGCTCTTGGCTCTTCTATTTTAATGTTAAATTAGGTTTCCTTCAGCCATAACTGTGTGTTAAAATAAATTAGTTGTAGCAAAGAGATGACTACTTCTGAATGGTAATGCATGCATTTTGAAATTGTTTAGATCACTGTTAATAATTGGGTTTGTTTTATTAATGTGTCAGCTCCGTGGATCTGTAGTTTGATATACTGTGATTTTTTAGGAATTAACATATTCACAATCTGCTAAACCACTTTAACACACAACGACATCAAGAATCTGCATATGAAACTCAACAATGATGACAATCAACAAAAGAAAGCTTCATGCTGCAATGCATGCTGGGTGATCTGTTTATCTGAATTATTTTGACGATTGTCATCATTGTTGAGGGTTGTATGATGAGGGTTGATGTCAGTGAAATATGTTTGTTTATTTTCTCTCAATACTTGTGCATTGACTAGCCAGAGCACTCAGACCAGTCATCAATTGATCAATAATGTTTAAAACTAATACATTTTATTACAGCCTGACAATTTCCATGAGAACAACCCCAACTTTTGTAAAAGCATGTCTGTCTTTCACAGTGCACAAGTGTTTTTATAACACTTACTACATGACCTGAACGAATTAATTTAACAAAAGTCAAGGATCAAGAGCCCAACTAAAGCAAACACTGATCACAATAATGGTTATTATTGTGGGTACAAAACTCATTTCACAGAGTCTCATTTCATTTATTTCCATGTGAAAACTGAAAGTAGTCTGATAAACTCCAGATTTGAACCAGTTTTTACATTGTACCAAGGTCCCCTGTACGTCAATATCAGACGTTCAGAAAACGTAATAATGGGCCAATAAAGGGACGTCTTTTCAACATCGAAAGATGCAGAAAAGACGTCTTTTGGACATATCTTTGGTCAGGGGGAAGTCATAATTGTAATAAAATTACCTTTACAACACTTACTATGTGGCCTTTTT
>NC_079907.1:16866093-16899819 GCF_024868665.1 Triplophysa rosa | reverse complement strand
ATGTGCGGACTGCAGGAGTTAACCGCAAGGTGGGAGTCCACCTGGGGAGGTCATGGGTTGCCAAGGTGGGAACCATTCATGAGGATACATCAGACGGAACAGCCCACGGAGGGGGGGTTACCACGTCTGGAGCACTAGGTCCGGTTAGAGCCATCTGGGAGATAACTCAACTGTTCCCCGGCCTAAGGGGGCAGGGCTGCTCTGCCCAGCCTGTCCCCTGGAAGGGTGCTTAGTGATGGATGGAATGCCTGTTCTTTACCCAGTGGGGGAAAGAGGGGAGGCGTAATAGCCGCTGATCCCCCTAAGGAAGGGGGAAGGGCTTTCGCAGGCGTACGCCCTACCAGCTGCCGGTCCCACACCTTGCCAGGATGCGGGCTGACACCGGTTCCGCGTGTAGGTATTCGAACCTCACGGAGTTGTTGGGCATAGCCCAACCCGCAGCTCTGCAGAGGCGCCCTGAGCCAGTGCCCATGAGGGGTGTGCCTCACTCCCAACGGGCAGGGGCAAAATGAGATCGGTATGCCCTAACGAGGGAATCCACGATCCAGTGCGCCAGCCTCTGTTTGGAGACAGCCCTCCCTTCTGCTGACCTCCGAAACATACAAAGAGCTGCTCAGAGCTTCTGGGCTCTGCGTGCGGTCCAAGTAGAGGCGCCGTGCGCGTACTGGACACAACATGGATAGGTTGGGTCTGCATCCCCGGTGGTGAGCGCCTGCAGGTTCATCACCTGGTCTCTCGGGAGAGTGGAGGGAACTTTGGGCACGTAGCCGGTGCGGGGTCTCAAGATAACGTGAGAATCCCGGCCCCGAGTTCTAGGCAATCTGTGGACACGGAGGGTGCTTGCAGATCCCCTACCCTCTTGGAGGTGAGCGCCATGCGGAAAGCCGTCTTTATCAAGACTGAGAAAGAGTGGCAACCCGGAGAGGCTCGAAGGGGGCGGGGCCTCTTGAGGCCCGCCACCTACGTCACAAGAGGGTACGGGGCGCGGATAAGGTGGTCACCCTCTCGCGCCCCTTAGGAACCTAATGACCAGATCGTGCTGTCCCAGAGGCTACCCAGCACTTGGGTCATGATGAGCGGCCGTAGCGGCTACATACATTCCCATTGTGGAGGGGGAGAGGTTACTCCCCAGTCTCTCTTGAGGAAGGGACAGCTCGTACCCGACCGAGCAACTCCGCGGGTCTTCTAGCCGAGAAGAGCACCAGGATGAGAAGAGGCGCCACCTATGGGCGTATAGCCGCCCAGTGGCCGAAGCCCTAGCCTGAGTGACGTCCCAACCAGACCGGGGGTGGGTCACTCAGGATCTCCTCGTCCCGTCCAGACATGGAGACCAGGTTTTTCCTGGGATGCCGTAACGTGCCCCTTCCCCTGGGGAAACAGTACGCCAGGGGGAGCGGCCAGGGGGGAGTTGTTGTCAGAGCCTTAGCTCCGAGAACCATGTCCTGGTTAGGCCAAAAGGGGCGTAACTAGTACCACTTGATGCTCCTCTTCCCTGGCCTTGCACAGGACCTGTGCATTGAGGCTCACTGGGGGGAAGCGTACTTCCGCTTGTCCCGCGGCCAGCTGTGCGCAAGGGCATCCGTGCCAAGGGTTGCCTCGGACAGGGAGTACCAAAGCGGACAATGGGTGGAGTCCGGGGAGGCAACAGGACCACCTGTGCCTGGCCGAACCTCTCCAAAATGAGCCGGCTGCGCGGGGATGGAGTCGCCACTCTCCACGAGGCGTCGACTGACGAGAGAGCGCATCGGCTGTCTGGTTCAGGACGCCTGGGATGTGTGTGGCTCGCAGGGAACTGATCACCTGCTGACTCCAGAGGAGGAGGCGCCGGGCGAGTCATGTTAGTTGCCGTGAGGGAATGATATACGCCACAGCAGCTGTGCTGTCCGACCGGACCAGCACGTGCTTGCCCTGCACGAGAGGTAGTAGCCTCCTCAATGCAAGTAGCACAACCAACAACTCTAGGCAGTTGAAATGCCAACGCAGGCGGGGGCCCGTCCACCGCCCCGACACTGCTTGCCCGTTGCACACGGCACCCCAACCCTGCAGGGGAGGCATCCCAAAGGGGACCCCTGTCCGCAAGAAGGTCATGGAGACCAGGGGGTTAGTGTGTGTCGGCAGAAATGCGTGATGACCATACGCCTGCTGCCGGTGTGCCGCTCTCCAAGGAACTTGACTCTGTAGCCAGTGTTGGAGCGGTCGTATGTGCATCGACCCGAGGGGGACCACCCCCGCCGAGGATGCCATGTATCCCAGGAGCCTCTGAAATTGTTTCAGGTGGACCGCTGACTGTCTGAGAGCTTCAGGCAGTTCAACACTGATCGGGTGCGCTAGTCAGTCGCACTGCCTCTGGGAGGCCGCGTGGGTGCGGGCTTCCTCGTCACGGGTCTTGCGCCCCCCACCGGGGGTGAGCGGGGCCGCTCATGAGGACAGAGTCGAGTTCCATACCGAGAAAGAGGACGCTCTGCACCGGGGAGAGCTTGCTGTTCTCAGTTCACCTGTAGCCCCACCGATCTAGGTGCCGGAGCACCAGGTCCCTGTGTGTACACAACAGATCTCGAGAGTGCGCCAAACTGAGCCAGTCATCGAGATGACTAAGGGGAAGGAGGGCGGCTTCCACGACCTTCGTGAAGAATCGTGGAGACAGGGACAGACCGAAGGGGAGGACCCTGTACTGATATGCCCGTCCCACGAACGCGAACCGTCGGAACGGCCGATGTCGAGGGAGGATCGAGACATGAAGTACGCGTCCTTCAGGTCGATTGCCATGAACTAGTCCTGACACCTGGCGGACGTCAGGATGCGCTTCTGTGTGATCATTCTGAAAGGCAGCTTGTATAGGTGCCTGTTCAGAACACACAGATCCAAGATATGGCGCAACCCCCCGCCTTTCTTGGGGACAATGAAGTACAGGCTGTAAAACCCGTTGAACATCTTGGCTGGTGAGACGGGCTCGATCACTCCCTTCACCAGAAGGGTGGCGACCTCGGCCCAAAGTACGGGAACATCCTAGCCTCTGACTGAGGTATATCGGATGCCCTGAAACTTGACGGGCGTGAGGCAACTGGATCGCATTGCCGAGACGGATCTTCTTCCCTAGCCAGCCTGACAGCCTGGGAAGCCGGACAGGCTCCCAGAAATGAGACGGGGACTAAAGGTACAATCTTTTTCATCGTCCCCCCGGAGAACTGCTTCTTTACTGTCGAGAACCCTCTGGGGGAGGCCGCGTGTGGGTCTCGTGCCCCTGACGGGCGGGGGCTGAGCGAGGCCGCTGCGGCTCGACAGTAACACCAACCAGCCCCCCCCCCTGCGAGACGGGTGCGTTGAGAAAGCGGACCTTCTCAGCGCTACTCATCTGCGCAAGGATCGGCCAGAGGAGTTTCTCATGGACCACAAGTGTGGAGATCGTCCGACCCAGGGCCCGCATGGTCACCTTGGTGACCCGTAGAGCGAGGTAGGTGGTGGCACGAAGTTCCTGCATACGCGCTGGGTCGGTCTTACCCTCGTGGAGCTCTCTCAACGCCCTGGGCTGGCAGGAGCCATAGCGGGGAGAGAGGAGGCAGCTTGGTCCGCCGCAATGTAAGCTCTCGACACCAGAGATGCCGAGACCCCACATGCTTTGGACGGGAGTCTAGGTTGAGCCCCCCCCTCCTACGGGCACGAGCACCGCGGCGGCATACTCCACCTGGGGGACAACGACGTATCCTCCAGCTGTCTCAGCCTCGAGGGAAGAGAGGGTGACGGAACTTTGTTTGACGTGAAACGTGCTGGAAAGGGGCGTTCCAGGTCTTACTAAGTTCCTCATGCACNGTTCTATTCGATAGTAATCTGTCATTTGAGAGCCACGTCGCCAACACCTGTAAAATTGCGTTTTTCCATTTTAAGAATATATCTAAACTACGTCATATGCTGTCAATCTCAGATGCAGAGAAGTTAATTCATGCATTCATGACATCAAGACTAGATTACTGTAATGCACTGTTAGGTGGTTGCCCTGCAGGCTTATTACAAAAACTCCAATTGGTCCAAAACGCGGCAGCTCGAGTTCTTACACGTACAAAAAAGTATGAACATATTAGCCCAGTTCTGTCAACCTTGCACTGGTTACCTATAAAGCATCGCCTTAACTTTAAAATCTTGCTTATTACCTATAAAGCCCTATATGGTTTAGCTCCTCAGCACTTCAGTGAACTCATCTTGTATTACAGTCCTTCACGTGCATTACGCTCTCGGGCGTCCTGTCAGTTGGTAATACCTAGAATTTCAAAATCAAGTGCAGGTGGTAGATCCTTTTCCTATCTAGCGCCTAAACTTTGGAATAGTCTTCCCTGCACTGTCCGGGAGGCAGATACACTCTGTCAGTTTAAATCTAGACTAAAGACGCATCTTTTTAATCTTGCATACACTGCACTTCCATAATAAAAATCCACTGAGGGTTTAGGCTGCATTAGCTAGATCAACCGGAACCAGAAACACAACTGATGTACTTGTTGCATCAAAGAGTGCAGAACAGTACTCTACTCTCAGCCAGTCTTGTCTCATTGTTCCAAGGTTACCACAGCGAACAGGATGCAGTTCATGCCCAGACCTGATGGTAGAGCAGAGAATGGGAAGCGGTGACCTGACAAGAGCTGAGATGATAGAGCTGGATAAAGTTGATGCGGTGACTTGACACGTCTTCACTACAAAATTTCAAATGCTTTTAGATTATTAATGATAATCTTAAAACAATAATTTACCTTATTAGTAAGTTTTTGTATTTTTATTTAGCCTTGTTGTGCAAGCACTGTCGAGCTTGTGCAGAGGCAGCAGCTTTTGCCAGAGGGGAACTGGAATTCCCTGGTTGGGCCTGGGTTCTCCTGTTTTTTTTTTCTTGATTAGAGTTTTGGGTTCCTCGCCACCGTTTGCATACTGTTTTGCACTATTTGCCTGGCCGGGGGGCCTCCCTTAGAATTTTAAAATTTTACTTAATTAATATTGCATATAGTAATTTATAGTCTGTTTAATATTTGACCTGTGTTTCTCTCTCCTTTATCTTAAATGTGTGCTTTCACTGTGCCTGTGTCTGTGTGTGGGCGCGTGCATGTCTGTGTGTGTGTGTCTGTGTGTGTGTATGTGTGTGTGTGTGCTTGCTTGTCTGTATGCGTGCGTGTGTCTGTGCGTCCGTGTGTGTGTTTATGCGTGTTAGTACATGTGGAGTGTTTTGCATGTGGGTATATCTGTCTTCTGTGTTTTCACCTTTTTCTTGTTTTTACAGGTATAACTTTAATTGTTTTGCTTATAGTTAATATGTCTCATGTACAGCTGCTTTGTATCAATGAAAATTGTAAAAAGCGCTTTATAAATAAAGTTGAGTTGAGTTGATCGCTGTTTGATCCGTGGCCCATTCAAGTCTTTCAGGCTTTGTTTCGCTAATCGAGACGGCGTGTTCAGCTGTATTCATTTCGCGCTAATCTAAACACATACTTAAGCACCGCGCCAGCGGTAGCGTCAGCCCTCATGTTCAGCCCTCCTCGTGTGAAGACCGACGAGAGTAAAGACCTGCGACTCTACCTGCGCGACTCCACCGAGCAAAGACACCGGCAAGGCACATCAGTATATTTAACATACCTTTGCTTTTATTTAATTGTATACTAACATCATGTGTTTCCAGTTTATTCCTGTACTCCACCGCAGACAGTGTTCTCACTCTCACGCCCGTCCCATTCACACCTCTCCTTCTAATACACCTTTGTCTCTCTCTGTGGGTCTCTGGAACTGCCAGTCAGCTGTGAACAAGACTGACTTCATCCATGCATTTGCCAGCCAGTCTGACATTCACATTCTAGGTCTTACTGACATGGATTCGTCCTGAAGACTCGGCCACACCCGCTGCTCTCTCCACAAACTTCTTCTCTCGCTCTCCCCACCAAACTGGAAGAGGAGGAGGCACAGGTTTTCTTATCAACAATAATTGGAAATATTCCACACTATCTTCCCTTTGCAACAACTATTCATTTGAATACCACGCTGTTAATTTCATTTCTCCCACTCAGCTCATTGTTGTTGTAGTTTACCACCCCCTAGGTCCTCTTCACAATTTCATTGAAGAGTTATATGTGCTGCTCTCATATATTCCCGGAGGAAGGCGGCAAAGTTTTTTAGACAATAACGAGTGAAAATAGTTAGGTTGGATACATTTGAGTAGGCCTGTTTTGTTAAAAATCGATAGCTGTAATGCTTCGGTGCAGAAGGAAGCCCGTGAGCCACGAAGGTAAGTTTGCGAGCAGATTTGGCTAATTTCCTCCTATTAGACAGCCTAGTCAGCTCATCGTTTTTTGTATTACATCACTTATAGTTCTTAAACATTTAAAATAGAGTTTAGGAAGATGTATGTAACCACAGTCGTTAGCTTTGGTTAACGATTGAAGCCTTTTCTCTTGTCAAGAGGCTCAACGCGACCGCCGACTTTATTTGCGTGCAGATTAATTTCCGCCTATATTAGACAGCCTGTTTAACGTTTTATTTTGGTATTGCATCACTCATAGATCTAACGTTTAAAATAGAGTTTAGGCAGATGTATGTAACCACAATCATTAGCTTTCATTAGCTCTTAAAGCCTCGTCTCTTGTCAAAAGGCTCAATGCAACCGCAGACTTTGATGAACACTGCTGGCAGCAGCGACGTCTGTGTCCGTACCATTCTTATCAATGACAGCGTAATCTCGTATCTCCCTGCTCCCAAGTCATGAACATGGTTTTGGGGAAATGTTGTGTTAATGTTGGTACACAACAGTATATGATAGCAATATGAGGTATAATACCAACTTTAACGATACAATGTTTAATAACTCAAAAAATATGCAATTTTTTTAATTTCCTGAAAAATAATGGTTTTGGAGATACGAGGATTCCGCCCGACAGCGACGATAAACAAACAATTCCAGGGAAGAATTTACCTAAGGAGAGAACTTAAATAAGACAGATAACGAGGGGTAGACAGGTTATGGGAATTAGTAATGATGTCCATATGATAGGGATCAGGTGAGATGGGTGCAAAGGATTATGGGAAGTGTAGTCCAGTGGAAAGTGAGGGCAGATGGTGGACCATGACAGTACGCCCCCTCCAGAAAAGGCGCGACCTCGCGCCGTGAAAGATCCAACAGAGCAGGGTGGGAGGGGGTTCAGGAGGGGGATGGACCTCAGGTGACGACAGGTGGTGAAGGCAGGCAGATGACCAAGGTGGTGATGAAGGTGGAAGGAGCCACGGTGGAGACAGAAGGGAGCCGGAGCAGGAGGAGCCAGTTGGGACCCAGGCCACAGCCCGAAAGGGGACACACGGAGGAGCCGATGGAGGGTGGAGACATGGAGGAGGAGGAGCAGATGACTTCAGGGGGCCGACTGATGGAGGCAACGCAGGTGGAGGCGGAGAGCCGAAGAGCCAGGGTGATGGCGAGGATCCAGGGGGCCCGGGTGGAACCGATGGCTCAGGCGACCGAGGCGGAGATAGAGATCCGGGAGTCCTCGGTGGAGCCAGAGCGACTGAGGACCAAGGTGTAGCTGGAGGGAGGGAGGAGCCCAACAGAGCCAGTGGGACAGAGCCATGAGGCACAGCCAGAGGAGTGGAGTCCAGAGGCTATGGCGGTTCGACGACTGACCAAGGCGGAACGAAGGAGCCCGGTGAAGCTAGTGGACAACAGGGCAATGTTGGAAATGAGCTTAGAGCTGAGGTGGAGCCAAGGGGTCGATGGGCCGAGACGGAATCCGGGACTCTGAGGACGGAGACGGAGGGATCCTCCAGCGACGAAGCTGATGGAGACTGGCAGCCCCATGGCGATCCCACACCACCGATGGTTGGCTGAGGGTGAGCAGAGGGACTGGCAGGATGCAGCGGCTAAAGTGGTTATGCTGACAGGGAATGAAGAGGTGGGAGAGGGAGGCTGGGAGCGGGGATTATGCTGTGCTAAAATGGGAAAGGGTCGGATTGTCCCCAGTTAGCACTGCCCAGCAGTTTCATGACTGGACCTATAATGAAGATGTACCCGTCGGAGTTCAAGCCGCCTAGCTATGCCGCCTTGCCAACCTCTGGCTGCTGACCGGGGAGCCCACGGCCGCCCAGGTCGCTGAGAAGGTGGTTATTGATCGACTCCTGCGTGCGCTGCCTCGACGCTTCAGGGATCCGGTAAGCATGCGTGACTCTACCACCTTTCTGGAACTGGTGGAATCTGTGGAACTGGCGGAGACATCTTTCGCCCACGATGGTGTAGAGAGAGTGATGGCCCTGCCCCAGAGGGTGAACCCCACATGGCGACACCTGGAGGGCACCTCAAGGCCAGTAGGCAGACCCGCGGCTCCCTCTCCCCAGGACGAGCCAATGCCGACGGAACCCGCTACACCAGGACCCTGGGCTTGGTTGACCGGTTGCATCATACACCTTAAGCTCCCCTCCGAAGCTCCAAAGAGGACGGTCTGACTCGATGGCAAACCGGTGGTGGCAACCTTGGACTCCAGAAGCTCTGTGACACTGGTGAAATCTACGCTGGTCCGACCCCGGCCCCACAGGAAGACTTTAGTCCCCATCACATTAGTAATTATTTTGTATTGTCTTATTTGAACTGTTTTTGTTGTGCAGCACATTGGTCAACCCATGGCTGTGTTTAATAGTGCTATATAAATAAAATTGACATTGACATTGACATCCCGTGTCCATGGCTACACCCGCAGTGTGCCAGCGCATCGAGTCACAATCTCCGCTGAACCAGGAGCCTGGCCAATAGAAGTGGGGATCGTCCACGACCTCCCAGAGCTGGTGCTGTTGGGAAGAGACTGGCCGGGCTTCGACCAGCTCTTTAGTAACACGATGCAGCTGGCCGGGAGAGGGAGCGGCCATAGAAGCCGCTGCCATTGACCAGCGGGATCGAGGAGGCCCCGGAATGTCATGATGGCCAATGAGAGTGAGCGGGAGGGTGAGTGTCCATCGTTTTCTCCTAACCTCTTTGCTGTTTTGTTCCAGCAGGTAACCGCTGGCGGAGCCTTTTGGAGAGAACAATGAGAGCATGAAAGGCTGCAAAATTGCTGGGAGCAAGTATGGGTTGTGGAAGACGATGTGGGGCCAGCCCGCCCCACACCCCCTCCCCTACTTTGTAATCAAAAATGGTCTGATCTACTGTGCCACTCAGAGGAGGGGGGAGGTGAAGCTCCTATTGGTTGTCCCGAAGTCAAAGATGGCCACCATACTGGAGCTGGTTCTCACCCACCCGATGGCCGGACACCTGGGAGCTACTAACACCACCCAGCGGATACGGGACCGATTCCACTGGCCGGGGCTTGAAGCTGAGGTGAAACGCTTCTGCCAGAGCTGCCCCACGTGTCAGCAGACTACACCGAAACACCCTCCCCCCAGCCCTCTCATCCCTCTGCCCATCATTGAGTTGCCCTTCGAGCGCATTGGGATGGACCTGGTGGGCCCGTTGCCGAAGTCTGCCCACGGCCATGAACACATCTTGGTCATCATAGATTACGCCACCAGGTATCCTGAGGCCATACCCCTTCGAAAAGCCACAGCCAAGAACATTGCCAAACAACTGTTCCTGTTCTTCAGCAGAGTGGGCATCCCCTCAGAGATCCTGACTGACCAGGGAACTCCGTTCATGTCCCGGCTGATGGCAGACCTCTGCCACCTCCTCAAAGATCATACGAGATCTGTACGCCACGTGGCGTCGTGGTCTGGCAACGGCCCTACCGGGTCACAGAAGCTCGTCGACTGGCTCTTGAGGATGAGATCTCCCAAATGAGGGAGCTCCGGGTGATCGAACCATCACGTAGCCCATGGTCCAGCCCCATAGTCATGGTCCCGAAGCCGGACGGCACTCTCCGCTTCTGTAATGACTTCCGCCGGCTGAACGAAGTCTCCAGCTTCGGCGGCTATCCCATGGCCCGAGTGGATGAACTCCTGGACCGACTCGGAAAGGCACGCTTCATCTCGACCCTGGGCCTCACCAAGGGGTATTGGCAGGTCCCCCTGGCCCCCGAGGCGCGAGAAAAAACAGCCTTTAGCACTCCATCGGGCCACTGGCAGTACAGAGTAATGCCGTTCAGACTGCATGGCGCACTGGCCACATTCCAGCATATGATGGATGTTTTCCTCATATGCTGAGGAAACAGCCCCATCAGGAGTATGCAGCGGACGATATAGATGACCTTGTCATCCACTTCAACAGATTGCGGAGAGTGCTCATGCATCTCAGAAAGGCGGGCCTGACGGCGAACCCCAAGAAATGCCATCTGTGACTCGCCAAGGCACAGTACCTGGGTTTCCGGATTGGCCGAGGGCTAATCCAGCCCCAAAGTAAGAAGGTGGAAGCGATCCGGAAGGCCCCCCGACCCATCAACAAGACCCAGGTATGTGCCTTTCTGGGGCTGGCGGGCTATTACTGATGTTTCATCTCTAACTTCTCTTCCCTAGCCAGTCCCCTGACTGACCTGACCAAAAAGGGGCAGCCCGAGAAGACGAAGTGGACCCCAGATACGGAAAAGGCATTCCAGACGTTGATGAAGGCCCTGTCCTCCTTCCCCGTGCTGCACGCACCTGACTTCGGCTGCCCCTTCATCCTCCAGACCGATGCTTCCCAGACCAAGGAGGGAGAGGAGCACCCGCTCGTATACATCAGTCGAAAGCTCACACCGGCCGAATCCCGAAAGGCCACGGTGGAGAAGGAGGCCCTTGCCAACCCCCCCTCTCCGGAAAACACCCCGTGCAGGCTCACCCACCGTACTAGGACGACCCTTTGCGGGAGGGAGTGTGGCGAGTCTCCCACTGCACAATCAGCATCACCAAGAAAACGCCAGCACCTTTTCCCCATTGACGAAGAGGATAAAAGCTGGGGAACAGGAGAAGAGGGTGAGCTTCGACTCCAGACGTAAGAGACTGTCTAACGTTGTGTTTTTGTCTTTGTCTAGAGACCAGCAGCTGACGACCGGCCACTTTTCAACTCAACTCACGGACAAACTCAAACATCACCCCCGGAGCACACATGAAGACACACATTTTCACCACTGTTTCTGTCACTCTGCACTTTTGTGTGAATAAATCACCCTCCGGGGCCTGTGGTTACGGTTTCTGTGTCAGTATCGTTACTCGCCACGGGGTGCAAAGCTTCCAACTTTTAGGGAATCCCCCTAGTAGGAACTCTCTCACCAGACTTGTTGACAGAATGTATTACTGGTGTGGCCAAAACAGATGGTTTACTATGTGAGGTATTGCCTCCTTTTTTACCCTTAAAAACATGCGGTCGCATGTGCATCAACCCGAGGGGGACCACCCCAGCCGAGGATGCCATGTGCCCCAGGAGCCTCTGAAATTGTTTCAGGGAGACCGCCGGCTGCCTGAAGTGCTTCAGGCAGCGTAACACTGACCGGGCACGATCTGTAGTCAGTCGTGCTGTCATGGAGACAGAGTCGAGTTCCATACCGAGAAAAGAGATGCTCTGCGCGGGGGAGAGCCTGCTCTTTTCCCAGTTGACCTGCAGCCCCAACCGATCTAGGTGCCGGAGCACCAGGTCCCTGTGTGTACACAACAGATCTCGCGAGTGAGCCCAGACGAGCCAGTCGTCGAGATAGTTGAGTACCCGCACACCTTCTTCCCTGAGGGGAAGAAGGGCAGCCTCCACGACCTTCGTAAAGACACGTGGAGACAGGGACAGACCAAAGGGGAGGACCCTGTACTGATATGCCCGTCCCTCGAACGCGAACCGCAGGAACAGCCGGTGTCGAGGGAGGATCGAGACATGAAAGTACGCATCCTCCAGGTCGATTGCCATGAACCAGTCTTGACGCCTGACTGACTCCAGGATGCGCTTCTGCGTGACCATCCTGAAAGGCAGCTTGTATAGGTGCCTGTTCAGAACACGCAGATCCAAGATAGGGCGCAACCCCCCACCTTTCTTGGGGACAATGAAGTACGGGTTGTAGAACCCGCTGAACATCTCGGCCGGTGGGACGGGCTCGATCGCTCCCTTCACCAGAAGGGAGGCGACCTCCGCCCGAAGTATGGGGGCATCGCTGCCTCTGACTGAGGTAAAAAGGACGCCCCGGAACTTGGGCGGACGTGTAACAAACTGAATCGCGTAGCCGAGACGGATCGTCTTCCTCAGCCAGCCTGACAGTCCAGGCTCCCAGAAACTGTGTCAGGGGGACTAGAGGTTTGATCTGCTTCATCGCCCCCGCGGAGGGTGGTTCGATGGCTAGCAGTACGGATTCCTTGCCGGGGGAGGACCCCCGGGGATGAGATCGGCTCTGCTGTTTTTCCTGCCTGGCGATTGTCCGGCTCGACGCACTGTCTGTCTGAGAGTGCTGAAGGCTGGTGTTTATACTCGACATTGCGCTTCGCCGTGACACAATGTCGAGTTGCCGTCCACCGTCGACCAGAGGGTGGAAACGGCTGTGAAAACCCAGAAAGAGAGGAAACTCTTTTTGTGAGGAAGTGGGCGCTGGCCCTCCAGGGGGGACCAGCTGATGGTAGGACGGGGCAGGAACCGTCCCTATCCGACCCAGCAATGTGGTGGCTGGAATCGGGCCCGGTGGTAGTCTCAATCTCCGTGGGGTCTCTCCATCAGGGCTGCTTCTGCTTCCGCGACGGCTGCTGACGGGGAGGTGGTTTCCTCTTTGACGTCCTTTTCCGGGAGGTAGCCTGAGAATGGGGCACTGGAGCCGGAACTGGAGTCGAAGAGGGCCGAGGCTGCTGGGAAGCAGACGCCGCTCGGGATCTCGAAGGCCTGACGGCGGCCGAGTCACGGTGGGGCAGAATGTGACTGATAGTCTCCGTCTGCTTCTTCACCGTCGAGAACTGCTGAGAGAAATCCTCAACGGTGTCACCAAACAGCCCTCCCTGCGAGATGGGGGCGTCGAGAAAGCGAACCTTCTCGGCGTCCCGCATCTGCGCAAGGTTGAGCCAGAGGTGCCTCTCTTGGACCACCATGGTGGACATCGCCCGACCCAAGGCCCGTGCCGTCACCTTAGTCGCCCGTAGAGCGAGATCGGTGGCGGTACGGAGTTCCTGCATTACCGTTGGGTCGGTCTTGCCCTCGTGGAGCTCCTTCAAGGCCTTGGCCTGATGGACCTGCAGGATGGCCATGGCGTGGAGGGAGGAGGCGGCCTGACCCGCAGCCGTGTAAGCCTTCGACACCAGCGATGCCGAAAACTTACATGCCTTGGATGGGAGTCTAGGCCGAGCCCTCCAGGTGGCCGCTGTCTGCGGGCACAGGTGCACCGCAACAGCACGCTCCACCTGGGGGATCTCGACATAGCCCCTGGCCGCCCCACCATCGAGGGAAGTAAGGGCGACTGAGCCTTTCTGATTGGAACGAGCCATGAGGGGCGCGTTTCAAGTCTTACTCAGCTCCTCATGCACCTCCGGGAAGAACGGGACCGGCGCTGGGTGCGGCTTGGAGCCGCGCTCAGACCCCAGGTACCACGTATCCAACCGCGAGCGCTGGGGTAAAGGCGGTGCTGTGCACTGCAGCCCAATGCTCGCGGCGGCCCGGAAGAGCATGGTTGACATCTCAATGTCCGCTTCTTCCTGGGCTCGACCCCCCGGGGGACGGAGCTCCGAGGAATCGTCGGGGTCGGATGCCAAGAGGTCGCCCTCCGATGCTACAATCGACATCTCATCTTCGTCACGCACTTCCGAGTACGTGGCGGAGGAACAAGACGGGGTAGGACCGTCTTTTAAGGAATGGTCAGACGAGCGAGACGGGGCGTGAACGGTCCGTGAGCCTGTGGCTGGCGGTCTAATGTTCACGGTGATCCCCATATCACCCCCGGTGTTAACCGAAACGGGCGGCAGGGCCGTAGTCACTGCCGTCACGGATCGGGTAACAGACGAGGTGGTGGCTTTACCCATAAAGAATACCGCCACCCGTGACCGCAACGTCTGGATAGGCATCTTACCGCAGTGCGGGCAAGATGTATCCATGAAGGCTGCCTCAGCGTGCCGGAGACCCAAACACCTGAGACAGACATCGTGTCCATCCCCTTCCTCAATGAGCGCGTCGCACCCAAGAGAACAGCGGGACATGCCACGCTGGAGAAATTTGCTCTTTTAGAAAAAAGGAAATATTGCTCAGACACTCCTGGAACTGCCAAGACGCCCAGGGGAAAGTCGTTGCAGGAAGGGACCGTCCGCTGCACCAAGTCGTAGATTCCAGCAGGATAGGACCAGCGAAGATCTGGAAGATCAGCGAAGATCTGGAAGTGCTCATCAGATGCTTAGGCTCTGAAGAACAAAAGGTGAATGAATGAGCACGCCGGCTTCCCTCTTATACCCGGACATCCGGGGAGGAGCCCGGCATGCAAATTTCATTCGCCAATTTTCATTGGCCTTTTCTAAATACTCAGAAGATGATAGGTTCTCAAGACAAACCCCATTCTGTCAGTTCGACACAACGTCGAGAGACCGACAGAAAGGGAATTTTATTTATATAGCGCTTTTTACAATTTTCATTGTTACAAAGCAGCTGTACATAAGACATATTGACTATAAGCAAAACAATTAAAGTTGTACCTGCAAAAACAAGAAAAAGTTGAACACAGAAGACAGACATACCCACATACAAAACACTCCACACACACAATATGCACACATACTAACACGCATAGACATAGAGACACACACACACACACACACACACACACACGTACGTACACAGACAAGTAAGCACACACACACACGCTCAGTGAGAGCACACATTTAAGATAAAGGAGAGAGAAGCACACGTCAAATATAACAGACTATAAATTCCTATATGCAATATTAATTAAGTAAATCTTTAAAATTCTAAAGCAGCCCCCCCGGCCAGGCAAATAGTGCAAAAACAGTATGCAAACGGTGGTGAGGAACCCAAAACTCTAATCGAGAAAAAAAAACTCAGGAGAACCCAGGCCCAACCAGGGGATTCCAGTTTCCCTCTGGCAAAAGCTGCTGCCTCTGCACAAGCTCCAGAGAGCTTGCACAACAAGGCTAAATAAAATAAATAAACTTATTAATGAAATAAATTATAGTTTAAGATTATCATTAATAATCTAATAGCATTTGAAATTTTGTGGTGAAGACATGTCAGGTGACCGCGTCCTTATTTATCCAGCTCTATAATCTCAGCTCTTGTCAGGTCAGGCCATGAACTGCATCCTGCTCGCTGTGGTAACCTTGGAACAATGAGACAAGACTGGCTGAGAGTAGAGTACTGTTCTGCACTCTTTGATGCAACAAGTACATCAGTTGTGTTTTTGGTTCCGGTTGATCTAACTAATGCAGCCTAAGCCCTCAATGGATTTATATTATGTAAGAGTAGTGTATGCAAGATTAAAAAGATGCGTCTTTAGTCTAGATTTAAACTGACAGAGTGTGTCTGCCTCCCTGACAGTGCATGGAAGACTATTCCAAAGTTTAGGCGCTAGATAGGAAAAGGATCTACCACCTGCACTTGATTTTGAAATTCTAGGTATTACCAACTGACAGGACGCCTGAGAGCGTAATGCACGTGAAGGACTGTAATACAAAAGGAGTTCATTCAAGTACTGAGGAGCTAAACCATGTAGGGCTTTATAGGTAATAAGCAAGATTTTAAAGTTAACGCGATGCTTTATAGGTAACCAGTGCAAGGTTGACAGAACCGGGCTAATATGTTCATACTTTTTTGTACGTGTAAGAACTCGAGCTGCCGCGTTTTGGACCAATTGGAGTTTTTGTAATAAGCCTGCAGGGCAACCACCTAACAGTGCATTACAGTAATCTAGTCTTGATGTCATGAATGCATGAATTAACTTCTCTGCATCTGACATTGACAGCATATGACGTAGTTTAGATATATTCTTAAGATGGAAAAACGCAATTTTACAGGTGTTGGCGACGTGGCTCTCAAATGACAGATTACTATCGAATAGAACGCCAAGATTCTTTGCTGACGACGAGGGTTTTATGGAACATCCGTCAATAGTTAAACAGTATTCTTGGTTGTTACTTATAGCAGTTTTCGGTCCAATAAGTAACACTTCCGTTTTGTCCGAGTTCAGTAATAAAAAGTTGTTACTCATCCAGTTTTTTATATCGACTATGCATTCCATTATTCGATGGAACTGCTGTGTTTCATGAGGCTTCGAGGAAATATAAAGTTGAGTATCATCAGCATAACAGTGAAAGCTAACTCCGTGTCGCTTTATTATATCTCCTAGAGGTAGCATGTATAATGCGAAGAGCAGAGGCCCTAAGACTGAGCCCTGTGGTACACCGTACTGGACTTGCGATTTGCGTGACACCTCATTGTTTATTGCTACAAATTGAAAACGGTCGGATAAATAAGATTTAAACCATTTCAAAGCTATTCCCTTAATGCCGACATAATTTTCGAGTCTATGTAGGAGTGTGCTGTGGTCAATGGTATCGAATGCAGCACTAAGGTCTAGCAGCACCAATAACGAGATACAACCTCGGTCAGACGCCAATAGCAGATCATTTGTAACTCTGATCAAAGCAGTCTCTGTACTGTGACATGCTCTAAATCCAGACTGGAATTCTTCATTGATGTCATTCCTTTGGAGGAAGGAGCATAATTGAGTTGAAACTACTTTTTCCAGAACTTTAGATATGAAAGGTAGATTCGATATAGGCCTGTAGTTCCTTAGTTCTCTAGGGTCGAGTTGGGGTTTTTTGACAAGGGGCCTTATAACAGCCACCTTATATGCTTTAGGCACATGTCCTAATGTCAGAGATGAGTTAATAATACCAAGAAGAGGATCTATAATTTCTGGGAGCATCTCTTTCAGTAGATTTGTAGGTATAGGGTCTAGTATGCATGTTGTTGATTTAGATGATCTAATAATTTTAGACAGCTCATCTTGATCTACGGTATAAAATAATTGCATTTTCTCCTTAAGGGCGCTGTAGTTAGTTTGTTCAGCGGGTTTCACTTCTGATTGCATTGTTATAATTTTTTCTCTAATATCTTGGATTTTATATGTGAAGTAGTTCATAAATTCATCACGGCTATGCTGATATTAGTGTTGTCACGATACTGGAATTTCTAACTTCGATTCAATACCTAAAAAAATATCGATATTCAATACCATTTTCGATACCACGGGGAATAAACTGCCATAGCAATAAGGCCCTAAATTTTTATTTGAAGTTAAATTGCACAAGACTTGACAATGAGGTATATTTTTACATTATTTATTGATTGTTAATCTAATGTTAATTTTACTAATACATTTACTATTTAAAATCAAAGTTGTATTTGTCAGTATTAATGGACCAGACCCTGTTGAAAAAACAGCTTATGCTGGTTTGGTATGTTTTGATGCTGGTTTGCTGGTTTAAGCTGTTCATGTGCTGGTTTAAGATGGTCATATGCTGATTTAAGATGGTCCTTGGCTGGTTTAACATCAAACCAGCATCGATCAAAACATACCTTACCCAGCATATGCTGTTTTTTTCAACAGGGGAGCTTACATAAATAGTTGTATTTTTTAACTAACATTTAAAAGAGATTAATAAATACTTGAACAAATTTATTGCTCATTCATTGGTCTTTAATGTTAGTTAATAGCATACATTTTTATGATTCAATTTTTTTTATTTGGCTAAATTGTCTTTTATTCACATAGGCCCATACTGTAATCATTGATCAGCAGAAACGCAAACTTTAAACGCGAGAAGTGTTGCAGAGACTCCGCACTGGACATCTTTCTAACATTAACAACTTTTAACGGTAGTGAACGAGACGAGTGGATGAAATCATTGAACAGCGCACACACATAGAGCGCTATGGTAAACACTGGAGTGCAAACGTGTATCACACGCGAGAACTGTTGCGGAGACTTTACCCGCACCAGCATTACTTCAAACATCAACTTAACCGGAGCGAACGAGACGAGTGGATGAAATCATTGATGAGCGCACATAAAGACAGAAACGCGTGCATTAAACAGGAGAACTGTTGCGGAGACTCTGTACTAACATAAACAACATATAACCAGGGCGACTGAAACGAGTGGGTGAAATTATTGATCAGCTCACACAAATAGAGCGCTATGGTAAACATGGGAAGCGTAACGAGCGTGCATCATGCCAGATGTGTTACTGAGACTGGTCATCTTTTCTAACATTAACACTATTTAACTGCCGCAAACGAGTCAAGTCTGTGAGAGGAGGCGGAGCTCTGTTGTTATGCGTTCACATGCAGTGTGTGTTAACTCACTGTCGGAAAAGAGAAAGAGAGCGGGAACGCGCAGCTGGTATCGATATGTGGGACATGGGTATTGGAACCGTTTCAGATTTTTCAGTATCGATACGTATCGAAATATCAATATTTTTGACAACACTAGCTGATATACATTCCAGTCGCACGCAGCTGCAAGAGTCTTGAGTCGAATGGCATAGTCTGTGACAGAGCGTCCCTTTTGCGTCAGGCGTGCCAGTTCGGCGGCAGCCTCATCCCCTTGGGCTGTTCGGTCAAAGAGGTTGATCATTTCCACACGGAAGTCTTCAAACCGGGAACAGAAGGCAGCCTTGGCCTCCCATATGGCCACAGCCCAGTCTCGGGCAGCCCCGGAGAGGAGAGTGATGACACATGCCATCTTGGATCCCTCATCAGCATAGCGGCGTGGTTGGTGAGCGAAGACAAGAGCGCACTGCGACAAGAAGGCTCGACCAGAATTAGGGTCGCCGCTGTAGACAGGTGGGTTATTTGCATGGGGTTCGGACGTTGTGGCACGTGCAGTGGGATCCCGCTGCAACTCCTCCATGCGGTTAACTAGTTCGGACATTTGGGCATTGAGTGCCCCAACCTCATGGACGGTGGCATTTAAGCGGGTGGACTGTTGTCCGAGCAAGGTGCCCTGTTGTGCGAGGGCTGAGCATAGGGGGTCTGACCCCGCTGACTCCATTTTCTTTGGTCAGTCCGTTCTGTTAGGAAGGACACTGGAGTCAAAAGCAGGTTAAGCAGATTTAATTTATAAATCCCACACTCACAAAAACACAACACAAAACAAAGTCCATGACAGTGAATAAACCAGAAGGGAACAAAGGCTCGAGCGCTCGGCCAAACAACCGTAGAAGGGGATAAAAAGAAAATCCAAAAATGCCCGCAGCAAGCGGGAGGTGAGTGAGGCAAGAGAGTCCACAACAAGCCCAACCGGGCTAGAGAGTTGACCGGAGGTTCCGTCTGCTGGGAGTCAAACTCGGTGGAGCCAGAAGCCAGTGTTCTTATTACCACTATGGTAATCCTTACCGAGCGGCAGCGAGTGCAAACAAGAGTCTGTTAGGAGGTGACAGTATAGTAATCCCAGTGCGTAGCTCACACAGTCGAACTGTACGAATCCCTTGGTAAAAAGCCTTCGAGAGGATCCCCGGAAGAGAACTGGTTGACTCGCCTTGAATAATCTCCGTGAGGAATAGCCACAGCTTGAAGTCAGAAGGGATGGTTGCCAAAACAAGGACAGGAAGAACAGGACAGATGAGTACAGCACTGGAGCCTGGACAAGACAAGATAATCAAAAATCTAGATATAACAAGACAAGACTTTGAGTACTAGACAAGAGGCCAGAGATCGCCACGAGATAACTCTAACGGACTGACATTGAACAGTGCAAAACACAGGGAATAAGAAGGGAAGCAATCAGGAGAGAGAATGAGACACCAGTAGGGGAGAATGAGAGTTAAGGGGAAAACCAGGTGAATCGGGGAAATCAATAATGAGACATTGATAGGATAACAAGGGGGCGGGGCCACACACACGGACTCTGAGCACATGGCAACTGTCAAGTGCTCGACAAAACAAAAACAGAGGACTAGACAGACAAAAACCAGTGGTGCTAGACCCGAGCCCTGACAGGGCTTTATAGGTAATAAGCAAGATTTTAAAGTTAATGCGATGTTTTATAAGTAACCAGTGCAAGGTTGACAGTTTTTTATATCGATTTTATACTGGGCCCGGTCCTCTCTCGTCGGCAGTCCCGTCGCTGGTCCTCTTATGCTCCCGAGCTCCCCCGTGAGGCATGCGGGACTGGTGCGCGTACAGCTGATACTCATTATCACTCAAGCCACCGGCCCCGCCTTCCTGTCCCACGGCTCTCATCCCGCCTTCCTCGCTTCAATCGACTATGCATTCCATTATTCGATGGAGCTGCTGTGTTTCATGAGGCTTCGAGGAAATATAAAGTTGAGTATCATCAGCATAATAGTGAAAGCTAACTCCGTGTTGCTTTATTATATCTCCTAGAGGTAGCATGTATAATGCGAAGAGCAGAGGCCCTAAGACTGAGCCCTGTGGTACACCGTGCTGGACTTGCGATTTGCGTGACTCCTCATTGTTTATTGCTACAAATTGAAAACGGTCGGATAAATAAGATTTAAACCATTTCAAAGCTATTCCTTTAATGCCGACGTAATTTTCGAGTCTATGTAGGAGTGTGCTTTGGTCAATGGTGTCGAATGCAGCACTAAGGTCTAGCAGCACCAATAACGAGATACAACCTCGGTCAGACGCCAATAGCAGATCATTTGTAACTCTGATCGAAGCAGTCTCTGTACTGTGACATGCTCTAAATCCAGACTGGAATTCTTCATTGATGTCATTCCTTTGGAGGAAGGAGCATAATTGAGTTGAAACTACTTTTTCAGGAACTTTAAATATGAAAGGTAGATTCAACATAGGCCTGTAGTACCATGACTTCAAAAGAATTGTATTGAGAGTTAGACTTCTGGGAAATGCTAAAAGAGTTATTGTAAAGTGCTGCAACACCTCCCCTTTTAGATGAGGCTCATGTTTATAATAATAATCTTGGGGGACAGATTCATTTAAAGTAATATAATCATCTGGTTTTAGCCATGTTTCTGTCAAAAGAGCATGTCTATTTTATGATCTGTTATCATATCGTTAACAAAAAGTGCTTTATTAGAGAGAGATCTAATATTTAGCAATCCGAGTCGTAACAGTTGATTATCTGTATTTTGTTCATGTTTAATTTGTTTAACGTTTATTAAATTACTTTCAAGAGGTTAATGCATTATTTTATGTTTGCTAATCCGGGGGACAGACACAGTCTCTATTTTATGATGTTCGGGAGAAGGGATTATTACATGTTGTACATTTTGTGTATTCTGCAAACCATTTAAATTCTGCATTATTTCTAGATCACTCATCAAATATGCAATTAAAAAACAGATTTCCTTGCTGTCATTGAAACACAACGGAATTTGCTGTATGGCACGGAATCTGGCAAATGTTTTAACGTTACTTTTTAACCATAAAGTAGCGCTCCACAGCTAACAAAATGCTAATTGTGCTATAAATAATGTTAGAATTATTCAGATGCAGTTTACATAATCTGTTTGTTTTGCGAGTCTATTAAAAGTAGTTTGGTTGCGTGTACTGCACGCATAATGCCCCTGTGGCACTTTCAATTGCATTACGGCGACCCATCAAAAGTCCAGTTAACTTGAATTGTCAAGATTTTGAGGGAGGAAGAACCCAATTGCAGGCAGGCGGTGGTGAAGGGTTAACAAGACTTTATTTAAACACAAAACAAAACACCCACAATGGGGTAACGAAGACAGGAGTAATTATAAAAACAGAAACCTAAATACTTCCCATGAGGGGGCAAAAACAGCAGGACAAAAAACAACTAAAACTAAACACGACACAACGTCTCACCAAAACACGGAAGGGTAACAAAGGCAGGGCAGGGTAAATAACAAACACGTAATCCACATGAAGGCAAGGAATCAGGAACACGAGCAAAACACAAAGACTTCTTACACACAGGTAAGTACATTAGTACAGAAGTAAAAGTACAACGAACGAGCACAGGACAATGAACACTAGGGCATTTTAAAGGGAGACAAGCAAAGGATAATTAACAAGGGACAGGTGTGGGTAGTGGGACACAGCAGGAAAGCTATACAGGGAATGAGAGAGGTGGGGCCAAAGATGAGACGCGAGAAAGCACATGGCATGCCAATAGTAAACAATGCTATGTCTTTCTCACACTAAACACAAGGGATCTGTCACGATCCTGCCACTAGACCCGACAATCATGAACAAGGAGGCAGGACCATGACATGAATAGGTTATAACACACAAACATTTTACCTCACCACCCCCCTTGAATTGTTTTATAATTCGACCACTGAGAATATTATTTACATTAGCAAATGGAAGTTAATATGCTAGTTAAATTATAAAAAAATACTTTTATTAAAAATAGTCCCTAAATTTAAGTAGACCTGAAAACAAAAGAGAAAAGAAAATGTAATGGTAAAATGGTTTATTAACATAATACAGTACGATATATATATATATATATATATATATATACTCAAAGATCTAAGACTTTTTTTATGTACACAAAAGGCCTATTGCTCTCAAATATTGTTCCCAAATCTGTCTAAATCTGTGTTAGTGAGCACTTCTCCTTTGCCAAGATAATCCATAAACCTCACAGGTGTGGCATATCAAGATGCTGATTAGACAGCATGATTATTAGACAGCAAAGGAGAAGTGCTCACTAACACAGATTTAGACAGATTTGGGAAGAGTATTTGAGAGAATTAGGCATTTTGTGTACATAGAAAAAGTCTTAGATTTTTGAGTTAAGCTCATGAAAAATGGGGGCAAAAGTGTTGCGTTTATAATTTTGTTCAGTGTAGTTTATACTATAATTGACTTAAGTACTTTTTATGTGGGCAAATATTACTTACAATTGTACAGTAAAAGACGGAAAACACGGAATCCAGAAAAATAAAAACGGAATTTGGGAAAACATAAAACGGAATATGGAAAAAAATAAAATGGATTTCATAGGGCTCTACTGACATAATGGTCTTTTCTATCATTAACCCCTAACCCACACCCTTAAATCTAACCCTTACAGAAACTTTTTTTGCATTTTCAAATTAGCACCATTTTGTTTGTTTATTAGTCAGTTTTCTTCCTGCAGTGTAGGTGGATCTTATGTTATGTTTAACACTGTGGAGGCTAAACATGTACACACACAAGCACACATGCACACAATGTATTAATGTATCCACAATGTATTTTAAAATTGTCCCTGCACCCTTCAACCAGCAGTTCCAGCCATTGCTTATTTGTAGTTTGCTTATTGTATGCAGCTGTTTCGTCACAGTCTGCCAAGTGCCTTTATGCATAATTTTTCAAATTCTACTTACTATGTCTTTGCAAACAAAATGGTGAGCGAAGTTTGTCTGGTAATTAAGCAGTTGTAAAACTCATTGGAAGAACGGGACGGCGATCGTGTGTAGACTCCCAAATGATCCTGGCATGCTTACCACGGTAGTCATGCACTTCAACTTAGGCAGCACTAATCAATCACAGGAGTGTGTTTTGACTGGCATGGTGGTTAGTTTTGACTTGATAGCAGGTGATGTATAATATGCAATGTCATGGCTGCTTACGTGTAAGTCAAGTATGGTGAAAAAGACACCAGTGACTGGATGCAAATCAGAACCTAATACATGAGAAAACTGGCTGGGTGTCAGCCACTGAAAACACTAATCCTGACAAAATATTGTCCACTTGCAGTCTGTTAGTAAATATGTGGATTGTGTTTTACTTTGCATTATGTACAAAGCAGGGAATATGGACGCATGTGAATCAAAATATACAGAACACATGAATGCATGGGATATAGTGTTTTACTGATGTGGAAAGTGTGGCCTCTGACTCTGGCCACAATGGCCCCCTCTTGTGGAAATAAAGGAGACCTATATGTCTAGTGCAGCACCTGGCCACCAGCCAGCTTAAAAAAAATCAGTGCTTGTATCCATGACAGCAAATGGCCAATGTTGAATAAAATAAACAAAATAATAGTTAAAAATTTGTAAGTACTGGCAATAATCATTGTCAAGATGCCTAAAAGGGCTCTCTCTTTATTTTACAATTCATTGTAGTGATTTTGTACAAGCTCTCTATTATGAAGTCTCACGGTTGAAATTGTAACAATTTACGTTTTTCATCTTGAGAAGTTCTAAAGCGAGTGCAAACCTGCCATCTTCATTAGCCTCACCAAATCTCTCTGGTCTCAGTAAAGCCTGTTTTTCTTTCCCCCTTCGGATAGGGGAAAACATAAATGTACTTAATTGAACACCAAATTGAAAATGTGTTGACTTGGTCTCAGACAATATTTACCCTCGACTTTATTCAAACAAATAACTAGCGTCGACTCGGCCGCAAGGCTTAATGCAGGAGCCTAGCGAGAGTCGCAAAGGAACTCTAGGGTTGGGGGGTGGTGCTCATATACAGCCCAAAACAAAGCAGCTCGTAGGGCTTTGGGAGGCACCCACGTCTAGTGTACGGGTGGCTGTGAACATGACCTCCAGCTTCTGCAGGGAGGGATTAGACCAATTACTCCCCAAACGCCAGGGACGACCTGGGCTGAGTACCACACACGAGAGCCTGCTCTGGGTTAACACAGTCAACATTACCACCCTCATCCAGTCAGCCCTTGTCGATCACTCATCCAGCCAAAGCAGCATGACTCACTGGCATTGGTTTAATTGTGATTGGTGCTAATTGCACCTGGGTAATTATGGACTAATGCATTCTGCCATCATTCATGATTTTGCAACATAGTGAAGGGACTCTGCCGTTTGAACCGGTCAAAGGGGAAGAAGAATTGTGTGTTATTCACGTTCTTGGTGGGTCTGATGAGACTATGTCTGCTTGGCACTGATGGTTTATCCCACACAAGAGAACTGATGGTGATGATTTGAATCTGATTTGCAATGCCAAAATCCATGTTGTGTGGGTTCTGTTATAGCTAACAGATGCTTTATTGCTGTAGGGCAGTGTTTCTCAATGCTTTTTGGCATGCCTTCAATCCCATCAAGGCCCAAGTACTGCTTCATCAACAGCAATACAGAATATGTTTCTTTTAATTTATTTAATATATTTACATACTGTTTTTTGGATTATCAAAGTCATAGTTCACCCAAAATGAAAATCCTGTCATAACTTTCTCACCCTCTTGTAATTTCCAACCTGTATGACTTTCTTTCTTCTAAAGAACATAAAATAAGATATTTTGAAGAATTCCGGTAACCGAGCAACAGTGGTACCCATTGACTTGCATTGGTTTTGTGTCTATACAATAGAAGTGAACGGGTACCGCCATTGTTCGGTTACCTACATTTTTTTAATATCTCCTTTTGTTGTGCAGATGAAAGTCATACAGGTTTGAAATTACAAGAGGGTGAGTAAATGATGACAGAATTTTCATTTTTTGGGTGAACTATCACTTTAACCTTTTGACTGCTCCCAGCTGTGGTGGAAAACGTACTGGAAATTTGTACTTAAGTAAAAGTATTGTTACTTAAGAAATATATTACTCAAGTACAAGCAGAAGTACTGAAAAATAATATGACTCAAGTACGAGTAGATAAGTAGTTTTCTGAAAAATTACTCAAAGCACAGTGTTACAAAGTACTTGACTATTGTTTTTCTATTTTCACCCCAAATGAGGTTTTGTGAGCATTATGGAGAGGTAAACATGCTCATGTAATAATACATTCAGTGTGGGCAGGAGGGCATACTTACATAAAGACCACAATTGAGACTTACAGAGACAGAAAACGTCTTGGTTACGGATGTAACCTCGGTTCCCTGATGGAGGGAACGAGACGTTGTGTCGAACCGACAGAATGGGGTTTGTCTTGAGAACCTATCATCTTCTGAGTATTTAGAAAAGGCCAATGAAAATTGGCGAATGAAATTTGCATGCCGTGCTCCTCCCCGGATGTCCGGGTATAAGAGGGAAGCCGGCGTGCTCATTCATTCACCTTTGGTCTGAGGAGCCTAAAGCATCCTCCCCCGACCGCTGGGGTGGGCGGCCAGTGTTGTGGCATGAGGGACACAACGTCTCGTTCCCTCCATCAGGGAACCGAGGTTACATCCGTTACAAGACGTTCCCTTTCTGTCGGTCTCACGACGTTGTGTTGAACCGACAGAATGGGGTTCCTATGGAAAACGCCACAGCACTGAGCCGCGTCACAATCTCTGCGGAGCGACGTTGACTGGCCTGGGCGAGTCAGACGAACACGCTAATGCAAAATTATGACCTTCCAGTGGTGAGGAAGGGGGACCCAGAGCTTTCCACAAAAGTTGGGAAGCCCCCTAACGCCGGCCGTCACGGGCGGAGGCCTAATTCTCTAAATGGCGAGAAGCCGCCCGGCACTGTACGGGCCACTGGGTAAGCATTATTCCCCCTGGGGGAAAAACGCTGCAGAGGCCACTACCTACCGTAGGGAGGAATTAGTGGAGACACCACATGGTCTCACCAACAGGGGAGAACTCATGGGAAGAAAGTGCGGACAGGAGTTAACCGCAAGGTGGGAGTCCACCTGGGGAGATCATGGGTTGTCAAGGAGGGAACCATTCATGAGGATACATCAGACGGAACAGCCCACGGAGGGGGTGTTACCACGTCTGGAGCACTAGGTCCGGTTAGAGCTATGTGGAAGATAACTCAACTGTTCCCCGGCCTAAGGGGGCAGGGCTGCTCTGCCCAGCCTGTCCCCTGGAAGGGTGCTTAGTGATGGATGGAATGCCTGTTCTTTACCCGAGGGGAAAGAAGTGAGGCTGGATCGCGACTGCTCCCCCCGAAGGGGGAAGGACTTCCGCAGGAGTACGCCCAACGGCTGCCGGTCCTACCTGTTGCCCTGCAGGACGCGGGCTGACACCGGTTCAACGCGGAGGTTGTAGAACCTCGCGAAGGTATTGGGCATAGCCCAACCCGCAGCTCTGCAGATGTCTGCCAGAGAGGCGCCCTGAGCCAGTGCCCATGAGGAGGCGACACCCCGAGTGGAGTGCGCCTTAACTCCAAAGGGGCAGGGTCGATCTTGCGACCGGTAAGCCAAGGATATGGCATCCACGATCCAGTGCGCCAGTCTCTGTTTGGAGACAGCTCTCCCCTTCTGCTGACCTCCAAAACAGACAAAGAGCTGCTCAGAGCTTCTTAAGCTCTGCGTGCGGTCTAAGTAGAGGCTCAGTGCTCGTACTGGACACAACACTGATGGGGTTGGGTCTTCCTCCCCTGTGGGGAGCGCCTGCAAGTTCACCACCTGGTCCCGGAAGGGAGTGGTGGGAACCTTGGGCACGTAGCCGGGCCGTGGTCTCAGGATAACGTGAGAGTGTCCAGGCCCGAATTCTAGGCAACCCGAGGACACAGAGAATTCTTGTAGGTCCCCTACCCTCTTTAAGGAGGCGAGCGCTACCAGGATGGCCGTCTTTATCGACAGGCGAGAAAGATCTGCCTCTCCTAGGGGCTCGAAGGGGGGCCTCTGGAGGCCCTTCAGGACCACTTTGAGGTCCTAAGAGGGTACGGGGCTCGGGCGAGGCTGATTCAACCGTCTCGCGCCCCTCAGGAACCTGGTGACCAAGTCGTGCTGCCCTAGAGACTTACCAGCAACTGGGTCGTGATGTGCGGCTATAGCGGCAACATTCACTTTCAGTGTGGAAGGGGAGAGGTTCTTCTCAAGTCTCTCCTGGAGAAAGGACAGTACGTACCTGATCGAGCATCTCTGTGGGTCTTCTCCGTGAGAAGAGCACCAAGACGAGAAGATGTGCCACTTGAAGGCATACAGTCTCCTAGTGCCCGGGGCCCTAGCCTGTGTGAGGGTCTCTACCACCGCCGGGGGTAGGTCGCTCAGGATCTCCTCGTCCCATCCAGGGGCCAGACATGGAGGTTCCAGAGGTCTGGCCTGGGATGCCAAAACGTGCCCTTCCCCTGAGAAAGGAGGTCCTTCCTCAAGGGAATCGGCCAGGGGGGAGTTGTTGTCAGGCTCACCAGCTCTGAGAACCAAGTCCGGTTGGGCCAATAGGGCGCAACTAGTAGCACTTGATGCTCCTCTTCCCTGACCTTGCACAGGGTCTGTGCAATGAGGCTCACTGGGGGGAAGCCGTACTTCCTCTTGTCCTGCGGCCAGCTGTGCGCAAGGGCATCCGTACCGAGGGGACCGTCGGACAGGGAGTACCAAAGCGGACAATGGGTGGAGTCCGGGGAGGCAAACAGGTCCATCTGCGCCCGGCCGAACTGCTCCCATATGAGCTGAACCACGTGAGGGTGGAGTCGCCACTCTCCGCGAGGTGACCACTGACGAGAGAGCCGGTCTGCTGTCTGGTTCAGGTCGCCCGGGATGTGTATGGCTCGCAGGGAGCTGATCACCTGCTGACTCCACAGGAGGAGGCGTCGGGCGAGTCGTGTTAGCTGCCGTGAACGAATGCCACCCTGGTGGTTGATATACGCCATGGCAGCTGTGCTGTCCGACCGGACCAGCACTTGTCTGCCCTGCACGAAGGGTTGGAACCTCTTCAGCGCAAGTAGCACAGCCCACAACTCTAGGCAGTTGATATGCCAACGCAGGCGGGGGCCCGTCCACCGCCCCGCTACTGCCTGCCCATTGCACACAGCACCCCAGCCCTGAAGGGTGGCACTCGTCGTTACCACGACGTGCCTTGATACCTGCCCTAGGGGGACCCCCTCCCGTAGGATGGCCATAGACGACCAAGGGGTCAGGGTGCGCCGGCAGAAGGACGTGATGACCATACGCCTGCTGCCGGTGTGCCACGCTCTCCAAGAAACCCGACTCTGTAGCCAGTGTTGGAGCGGTCGCATGTGCATCAACCCGAGGGGGACCACCCCCGCCGAGGATGCCATGTGCCCCAGGAGCCTCTGAAATTGTTTCAGGGAGACTGCCGGCTGCCTGAAATTCTTCAGGCAGTGTAACACTGACCGGGCACGCTCTGTAGTCAGTCGTGCTGTCATGGAGACAGAGTCAAGTTCCATACCGAGAAAGGAGATGCTCTGCGCGGGGGAGAGCTTGCTCTTTTCCCAGTTGACCTGTAGCCCCAACCGATCTAGGTGCCGGAGCACCAGGTCCCTGTGTGTACACAACAGATCTCGCGAGTGAGCCAAGACGAGCCAGTCGTCGAGATAGTTGAGTACCCGCACACCTTCTTCCTTGAGGGGAAGAAGGGCGGCCTCCACGACCTTCGTAAAGACACGTGGAGACAGGGACAGACCGAAGGGGAGGACCCTGTACTGATATGCCTGTCCCTCGAACGCGAACCGCAGGAACGGCCGGTGTCGAGGGAGGATCGAGACATGAAAGTACGCATCCTTCAGGTCGATTGCCATGAACCAGTCCTGACGCCTGACTGACGCCAGGATGCGCTTCTGCGTGACCATCCTGAAAGGCAGCTTGTGTAGGTGCCTGTTCAGAACACGCAAATCCAAGATAGGGCGCAACCCCCCGCCTTTCTTGGGGACAATGAAGTACGGGCTGTAGAACCCGCTGAACATCTCGGCCAGTGGGACGGGCTCGATCGCTCCCTTCACCAGAAGGGAGGCGACCTCCGCCCGAAGCACGGGGGCATCCCTGCCTCTGACTGAGGTAAAGAGGACGCCCCGGAACTTGGGCGGACGTTTCGCAAACTGAATCGCGTAGCCGAGACGGATCGTCTTCCTCAGCCAACCTGACAGTCTGGGAAGCTGAGACCAGGCACCCAGAAACTGTGACAGGGGGACTAGAGGTTTGATCTGCTTCATCGTCCCCCCGGAGGGTGGTTCGATGGCTAGCAGTACGGATTCCTTGCCGAGGGAGGGCCCCCGGGGAGGAGATCGGCTCTGCTGTTTTTCCTGCCTGGCGATTGTCTGGCTCGACGCACTGTCTGTCTGAGAGTGCTGAAGGCCAGTGTTTATACTCGACATTGCGCTTCGCCATGACGCAACGTCGAGTTGCCGTCCACCGTCGACCAGAGGGTGGGAACGGCTGTGAAAACCCAGAGAGAGAGGAAACTCTTTTCGTGAGGAAGTGGGCGCTGGCCCCCCAGGGGGGACCAGCTGATGGTAGGACGGGGCAGGAACCGTCCCTATCCGATCCAGCGATGTGGTGGCTGGAATCGGGCCCGATGGTAGTCTCAATCTCCCTGGGGTCTCTCCGTCAGGGCCGCTTCTGCTTCCGCGACGGCTGCTGACGGGGAGGCGGTTTCCTCTTCGACGTCCTTCTCCGGGAGGCAGCCTGAGAAGGGGGCACTGGAGCCGGATCCGGAGTCGAAGAGGTCCGGGGCTGCCGGGAAGCAGACGCCGCTCGGGATCTCGGAGGCCTGACGACGGCCGAGTCACGGCGGGGCAAGATGTGCTTGATAGCCTCCGTCTGCTTCTTCACCGTTGAGAACTGCTGAGAGAAATCCTCAACGGTGTCACCAAACAGCCCTCCCTGCGAGATGGGGGCGTCGAGAAAGCGAACCTTCTCAGCGTCCCGCATCTGCGCAAGGTTGAGCCAGAGGTGCCTCTCTTGGACCACCATGGTGGACATCGCCCGACCCAAGGCCCGTGCCGTCACCTTAGTCGCCCGTAGAGCGAGATCGGTGGCGGTACGGAGTTCCTGCATAACCGTTGGGTCGGTCTTACCCTCGTGGAGCTCCTTCAACGCCTTGGCCTGGTGGACCTGCAGGATGGCCATGGCGTGGAGGGAGGAGGCGGCCTGACCCGCAGCCATGTAAGCCTTCGACACCAGCGATGCCGAAAACTTACACGCCTTGGATGGGAGTCTAGGCCGAGCCCTCCAGGTGGCCGCTGTCTGCGGGCATAGGTGCACCGCGACAGCACGCTCCACCTGGGGGATCTCGACATAGCCCCTGGCCGCCCCACCATCGAGGGAAGTAAGGGCGACTGAGCCTTTCTGACTGGAACGAGCCGTGAGGGGCGCGTTCCAAGTCTTACTCAGCTCCTCATGTACCTCCGGGAAATACGGGACCGGCGCTGGGCGCGGCTTGGAGCCGCGCTCAGACCCCAGGTACCACGTATCCAACCGCGAGCGCTGGGGTAAAGGCGGTGCTGTGCACTGCAGCCCAATGCTCGCGGCGGCCCGGAAGAGCATGGTTGACATCTCAACGTCCGCCTCTTCCTGGGCTCGACCCCCCGGGGGAGGGAGCTCCGAGGAATCGTCGGGGTCGGATGCCAAGAGGTCGCCCTCCGATGCTGCGATCGACATCTCATCTTCGTCACGCACTCCCGAGTACGTGGCGGAGGAACAAGACGGGGTAGGACCGTCTCTTAAGGGATGGTCAGACAAGCGTGACGGGGCGTGAACGGTCCGTGAGCCTGTGGCTGGCGGTCTAACGTTCACGGTGATCCCCATATCACCCCCGGTGTTAACGGAAACGGGCGGCAGGGCCGTAGTCACTGCCGTCACGGATCGGGTAACAGACGAGGTGGTGGCTTTACCCATAAAGAATACAGCCACCCGTGACCGCAACGTCTGGATAGGCATCTTCCCGCAGTGCGGGCAAGATGTATCCACGAAGGCTGCCTCAGCGTGCTGGAGACCCAAACACGTGAGACAGACATCGTGTCCATCCCCTTCCTCAATGAGCGCGTCGCACCCAAGAGAACAGCGGGACATGCCACGCTGGAGAAATTTGCTCTTTTAGAAAAAAAGTGCTCAGACACTTCTGGAACTGCCGAGACGCCCAGGGGAAAGTCGCTGCAGGAAGGGACCGTCCGCTGCACCACGTCGTAGATTCCAGCAGGATACCAGCGAAGAACTGGAAGATCAGCGAAGATCTGGAAGATGCTCATCAGATGCGTAGGCTCTGAAGAACAAAAGGTGAATGAATGAGCACGCCGGCTTCCCTCTTATACCCGGACATCCGGGGAGGAGCCCGGCATGCAAATTTCATTCGCCAATTTTCATTGGCCTTTTCTAAATACTCAGAAGATGATAGGTTCTCAAGACAAACCCCATTCTGTCGGTTCGACACAACGTCGAGAGACCGACAGAAAGGGAACTTGTGATGTTGACTGATGCAATATGAAGACAATAAACACATATACTGTATCTGTGTTCTTCAAGCCATCCCTGGTATTTTCATAAGAATTATGCATAATCAATACAGCCTGTGCGGCTTTTGTCTCAGTCTGTGATAAAAAAGCAACATACAACCACAAAAGTTATTTCCAATGTAACAGCACTTGAATGTTTTTATGAGGAGCAAAATAATAAATGTGACATGTTTGATCAAAGAAATGAGGGATTAAAACATTGTGAACGTAAAGGTGCCAGTAAAAATAATAATAAATTAAGTGTATCCCAAAACTATCATTCTAATGAACATTCACAAACAGCATCTTTGTATAAGCCCAGTATTCTATCTACCTCAGCTGCTTAACATTAGTGCTCTGGTAATATCAATGGTATGACCCATTTCAGGAGCTGACTAAATCACAATTTACAACCAGAATATCAGTAAAAGTCAAAATCACATTTTGCTTGAATGTTTTTTATGAGGAACAAAATAATAAATGTGATAGGTTTGACAACTAATATAAAGCTCGCATATATTAACTAAATACTGAAACGTTAGCGATGCTAATTCTAAACGCCAGTGATTGAATGTCGATGCACAGTTTAAGCACACCGCCCCCCAGCTGAACTGGAAGTTTTGATTGGTGTTGCCCCCAAATAAGACCTGTCAGTTATTGTCTGAAGTGCAGGGCTCCACAGATGCAGTTTGAAAAGTGCCTGTCAAAAACGCAAGCACCCCTTGTTTCTCCATTTTTACTTTTTGCTTTTGAAAAGTAAATGTAGCAAAGTTGAATACTTTGTTTTTATTCAACTCAAGTAGAAGTAAAAGTAACACAATTTAATTATACTCAAGAAAGTAGAAAAAATAGACAAATTTATATGTAACCAGGGCAACAACAGCCTGCGGTTGTACCTACCCGCCTTTAGGGGGAGCCCTTGCGTATATGTGTTTTGTAATCGTGAATGCGAGAAGAAGTGGAAAGAAAACGGCTGGCGCTTACATTGCCTTGAGCACATGTGAACTGGCTCGTTTTACGCGAGTGGATTAGAGACGTTTTCTCGGGCAGCAGGAGAAATATCTCACTCCATTATTAGTGTTTGCTGTGCAAGGCTTAAACGGTCGTCCGGTTATATGCCTGTGTGCATGCGGGGAAGTTCCTAGCAGTGACAGTAAACATGATGCAGTGACGGAGATAGCGCGTGAGTGTTCATTTAACATATTTAAAAGTTTGCACTCTCAGAATTTTGTGTAACATAATGTGGGTTTAGAGTGACACAAATTTGTTTTCCTTTGTTAAAATTGTATCAGAGGGGGGAGGGGCCTCTGAGTGCGCACGTGAGTCAGCCGCCATCTTAGTTCCCTTTCTGTCGGTCTCTCGACGTTGTGTCGAACCGACAGATGGGGTTCGTCCCTGAGAACCAATCGTTTCCGACTACTTAGAAAAGGCCAATGATAATTGGCAAATGAAATTTGCATGCCGGACTCCGTCCCGGACATCCGGGTATAAAAGGGAGACGGCGTGCATCATTCATTCACCTTTTGTTCTTCGGAGCCTTTGGTTATGAAGATCTTCTCTTGCTGCTTAGCAAAAGCTTTACATTGCCGGTTCTACGACGTGGTGCAACGGACTGTCCCTTCCTGCAGCGACTTCCCCTGGGCGTCTCGGCGGTTCCAGAGGTGTTCGAGCCTGCAGACGGTGACTCACCGTCTGCATTTTAAAAGAGCTAATTTCTCCAGCGTGGCATGTCCCGCTGTTCTCTTGGGTGCGGTGTCCTCATCGAGGATGGGGACAAGCACGATGTCTGTGTCAGGTGTTTGGGGGTCCAACACGCTGAGACAGCCTTCGTGGACTCATCTTGCCCGCACTGCGGGCA
>NC_079907.1:16792124-16861222 GCF_024868665.1 Triplophysa rosa | reverse complement strand
CAAGTGTTACTCGTTGCGCCACACTGGCCCAACCAGACTTGGTTCTCGGAGCTAATGCTCTTGACGACAGCTCCCCCCTGGCCGATTCCCCTGACGAAGTACCTACTTTCCCAGGGGAAAGGCACGTTATGGCAGGCCAGACCTCTGGAACCTCCATGTCTGGCCCCTGGACGGGACGAGGAGATCCTGAGTGGTCTGCCCCCGGCGGTGGTAGCTACCATTTCTCAGGCTAGGGCACCTGCCACTAGGCGACTGTATGCCTACAAGTGGCACCTCTTCTCGACCTGGTGTGCTTCTCGAGGAGAAGACCCACGGAGTTGTGCGATCGGGTCCGTGCTGTCCTTCCTACAAGAGAGACTCGAGACTAACCTCTCCCCCTCCACACTGAAAGTGTATGTAGTCGCCATTGCTGCTCATTAGGGATGTAACGATTCACCGTGAGCCGGTTGAAAATCGGTTATAATGAGTGACGATTCAATTCGGTTGAGGCTTGAACTGAATCGCAATACATTCTTTGAACAGCAGGGGCTGCTATTTTCACTGCAAACCTAAACGTGGATGCTGATATTTCTTAAATGCAAAAAAATCCAAGAAAAGCACAGACAGTATTAGTTTGTTTATATTAAAGAGACTTTTTCTATTATTAATTTGTTATAAAATCGCAGTTTACTTTTGTTATTTGAAATAAAACATTATTGTATTATGCAAAGAAACGTAAAGCATTTAAGAAGGCATGCAAGGGAAGTTGTTCATTTCTAATTTGTTTCAACTGATTTTTAAAAAATAAATCGTGAGTAAATCGTGAATAAATCGCATCGTGAGATCAGAATCGTGAATCGCATCGCATCGTGAGCTGAGTGAATCATTACATCTCTACTGCTCATCACAACTCAGTTGCTGGAAAGTCTCTAGGGCAGCACGACCTGGTCATTAGATTCCTAAGGGGTGCGAGGAGGCGTAACCCGCCTCGTCCGCACTCCATACCCTCTTGGGACCTGGATGTAGCCCTGTCAGGTCTCACCAGGCCCCCCTTCGAGCCCCTAGGGGATGCCTCTCTTCCTCATCTTACGATGAAGACGGTTCTCCTTTTGGCGCTCGCCTCCATCAAGAGGGTAGAGGATCTACAGGCTTTCTCCGTGTCCCCTGACTGCCTAGAATTCGGACCCAGGGATTCTCACGTTATCCTGAAACCTCGGCCTGGCTACGTGCCCAAGGCTCCCTTTTGGGACCAGGTGGTGAACTTACAGGCGCTCCCCACTGGGGAGGAAGACCCAACCCCGCCCGTGTTGTGTCCAGTACGCGCGCTGCGCCTCTACTTAGACCGCACACAGAGTTTCAGGAGCTCGGATCAGCTCTTTGTCTGTTTCGGAGGTCAGCAACAGGGGAGAGCTGTCTCCAAGCAGAGGTTGGCCCACTGGATTGTGGACGCTGTCAAAACATCTTACCAATCCCTAAATCGCCCGTGCCCCCTAGGAGTGAGGGCCCACTCCACCCGGGGTGTTGCCTCCTCTTGGGCCTTGGCACGGGGGGCCTCTCTCGCAGACATTTGCAGAGCTGCGGGTTGGGCTACACCCAACACCTTCGCGAGGTTTTACAACCTCCGCATAGAGCCGGTGTCAGCCCGCGTCCTGCATGGCCACATGTAGGACCGGCAACTGGTAGGGTGTACGCCTGTTCGGTTCTTTCCCCCCTCTCTCGAGTGGGTCAGTATACCGATTTAGCCTCCATTCTTTCCCCATTGGGCGAATAACAGGCACTCCATCCATCACTAAGCAAGCACCCCCTGGGGCGGGCTGGGCAGAGCAGCCCTGCCCCTTAGGCCGGGTATCACCTGATTTATTCACTGCATAGCTCTAACCGGACCTAGTGCTACCAGACTTTGCAACTCCCCAGTAGGGCGGTTCCGTCTGATGTATCCTCATGCTGGTTCCCACCTTGGTAACCCATGACCTCCCCGGGTGGACCTCCACCTCGCGGTTTTCTCTTCAGCCGCACTTTCTTCCCATGAGTTCTTCCCCATCGGTGAGACCATGTTGGTATCTCCACTATTCTCCTCCCTGCGGTAGGAAGTGGTCTCTGTAGCGCATCCCCCACTTGAGGAAGTAGCGCTTACCCAGTGCCTTACAGTTCCGGGCGGCTTCTCGCTGTTAGAGAAACAAGGCCGCCGCCTGTGAGGCCGAAGGTAGGGGCCTTCCTACCTTTCAATAAAGCTCTGGGACCCCCTACCTACCCACTGGTAGGTTACAATTTCGCGGT
The DNA here is from genome assembly GCF_024868665.1 of Triplophysa rosa. NCBI lineage: Eukaryota > Metazoa > Chordata > Actinopteri > Cypriniformes > Nemacheilidae > Triplophysa > Triplophysa rosa. The sequence continues at coordinate 16,858,966 of NC_079907.1, read as the reverse complement.
AGTGTTCACGGCTGACACGCCCAGGCCAGTCACCGTCGCTTCGTTGACATTGTGACAGGGCACAGTGTTATGGTGTTTTCCATTGGAACCCCATCTGTCGGTTCGACACAACGTCGAGAGACCGACAGAAAGGGAACGTCTCGGTTACGTTTGTAACCTCGGTTCCCTGATGGAGGGAACGAGATGTTGTGTCCTCTTGCCACAACACGTGCTGTCCTCTGCAGCAGTCGTGAGAGGTCTCAGGCTCCTCAGAACTAAGGTGAATGAATGATGCACGCCGTCTCCCTTTTATACCCAAATGTCCGGGGCGGAGTCTGGCATGCAAATTTCATTTGCCAATTTTCATTGGCCTTTCAATCGGAAACGATTGGTTCTCAGGGACGAACCCCATCTGTCGGTTCGACACAACGTCTCGTTCCCTCCATCAGGGAACCGAGGTTACAAATGTAACCGAGACGTTTTCCTGTGACCGTGTTTCTCAGAGTGAGTGCCATTTATTTTGTTTTTCATATGCTTAATGCCTTCATTCAATCTTAATAATTTCTGACATGTATTTATATGTTTTGATGGTGATGTTCATTAGTTTCTATGTCTGTTTGTAAGGGAGGTAAATTTCTAATGATGTTAATGTTTATGTGAAGAATGTAAAGTAGGGTTATATCTCATTTAAAAATGTATGTGGCTTATGTTTATACATTCTCAATATTTCTGTTTTGATCTCCTTCTCCGAAAAGACAGAATTCATAGCCACTATCGTTGTTTTATTTGGGGTTTAATTAAACCTAAGGTTATGATTTGTGTAGTTTTGTAGAAATATTGTGAAATTGATATGCATCAATCAAAGCTGACTATGTTTGGGGTTACTGTGAGAGAAAAGTAGCTTATCTAGTATCTTTCTTTTGTTTGCCAACTGTATTTCTTCGATTTTGAGACACTGTACTTCTCTGGTGATCTAAAAACATCAACCTAAGTTTTACCTGTTTTCTTTATTGTACATTTTTGTTTACTCTCCTCTACAAAGGGAAACTTAACAGGCTTTAACGCTGCGTCGCCTTTGTGACGTAGTCGGAAATAAAGAGTCCTGTAACAGATGTGCTGCTGTGTTTGAGTCTCTTTTATTGGAGTGCACATTCACACGGCCACATCTTCGTGGTGTCAGAAGTGGGATTATTCCTTCTGTGAGTTTCCACATCAGCTGGACTGAGAGGACTACATCAGACTGTGGCTACACAAAGACTGAGACTCTAATAACTGAGGCATAGAGTTATGGAGGGAGACATTCCTGAGCAGGAAATCCCTCAGGAGGAGGACAACCAAGGGGCCGGGAGGGGGGGGGGGCTTCCGGTGCTGATGACGACGAAAGAGGTAACCCTGTCTTGCAGCTCCAGTCCCAAATTCAGGAATTGGGAGAGACGCATGATCAAATGATGTCTACACTTGCTAGTCTGAACACTGTCAATACTAGGTAATATGTTTACATACCTAGGAAAAAACAAAGTGTACCTTACTGTGGTGACTCTAGTAAAGATTCCCAGACTGTTGAAGAGTTCATTGACGAACTCGAAAGAGTAATACGGGTAAGGGGCCTGAGCCAAGAAGACCAGGAAGACTTTATTTTGTCACACTTAAGGGTGTCAGCACTAGATGAGGTTAAACTGTGTTTAGGGGGAAAAGCTGCAAAGGCGCAGGACCTGTTTGTTTGCTTAAGGGCCGCTTTTGGGGAAACGCGAACAATCCCTCAACTGTTACACGCCTTTTATGCTTGCAAACAGCTAGAGGGGGAAGACCTCAGAGAATACTCGCACGCCTTATCAACGATGTTATTGTTGTTGAATGCTGTGCAACAACAGTCGTCTGCTGCAGTTCCCGATGTGCAGCTAGCACTGAGGGATCAGTTTATTGAGGGGGTACGTGACGCTATACTCCAGCACGAATTGCGTAAATTATTGCGAGAAAAGCCTTATGCAACGTTATTTGAAGTCAGGGAAGAAGCGATATGTGGTGTGTGGAAGAACGACCCCGTGGGGCGAGCGTTGCCAGAAATCATTACCTGATGGGCCATGGTACCGAGGGAGGTGGGGGCTTAGCGAGCGGAGCTGCAGCTCCCTCAGATGACCTAAATGCTGTCTTGCAAGAAGTAGTGAAAGTAGTGGCGCACCAAGGTAAAGCCATTGGTGAACTGACTGATGCTGTTCGTGGCCTTATGACTCAAAGATCCAATCCAGGCTCCGAAAAGCCTCAAAAACTTAAGTTTAAGCACCGATATATTAAAGATGGTCAGCCTATTTGTATGAGGTGTGAAGGCGTGGGACACATAGCCCGGCAGTGTACCACACGGCGTGATCAGCAAGGGCCTGTAGAGGTCTCTGCAGAAGCACACGTGCCGGGAAACGCGATCCCTCCATTGCTTTGAGCCAAGCAATGAGAGGGACGTCCCATGGCTCAAGCAACAGTCCTATGACAAAAGAAAGGTTTTTGGAACGTGTTGTGGGTGAATGTCCAGTGGTTGAAGTCAGCATAGAGGGAGTAGCTGTCAAGTGCCTTTTAGACACAGGCAGCAATGTGAGCACATTGACAGAAAGCTTTTTCAGGGGCACTTTCATGGGGAGGATAGGGATATGCATAGGACCATGAAGTGGCTCAAAATCACAGCTGCAAATAAACTGCCTCTCCCATATTTGGGGTATGTTGAGTTGGATATCCAACTCAACTCAACTCAACTTTATTTATATAGCGCTTTTACAATTTTCATTGTTACAAAGCAGCTGTACATGAGACACATTGACTACAAGCAAAACAATCAAAGTTGTACCTGCAAAAACAAGAAAAGGTTGAAAACACAGAAGACAGACACACCCACACACAAAACACTCCACACACACAACACGCACACACACCAACACACACAGACACAGAGACACACACACACACACACACACACATACGTACACAGACAAGTACGCACACACACACACGCTCAGTGAGAGCACACATTTAGGATAAAGGAGAGAGAAGCACAGGTCAAATATAACAGATAATAAATTCCTATATGCAATATTAATTAAGTAAAACTTTAAGATTCTAAAGCAGCCCCCCCGGTCAGGCAGATAGTGCAAAAACAGTATGCAAACGGTGGCGAGGAACCCAAAACTCTAATCGAGAAAAAAAACCTCAGGAGAACCCAGGCCCAACCAGGGGATTCCAGTTCCCCTCTGGCAAAAGCTGCTGCCTCTGCACAAGCTCCAGAGAACTTGCACAACAAGGCTAAATAAAATAAATAAACTTAATAATAAAATAAATTATAGTTTAAGATTATCATTAATAATCTAATAGCATTTGAAGTTTTGTGGTGAAGACATGTCAAGAGACCGCGTCCTTCTTTATCCAGCTCTATCATCTCAGCTCTTGTCAGGTCCCCACTTCCCATTCTCCGCTCTACCATCAGGTCAGGCCATGAACTGCATCCTGCTCGCTGTGGTAACCTTGGAACAATGAGACAAGACTGGCTGAGAGTAGAGTACTGTTCTGTACTCTTTGATGCAACAAGTACATCAGTTGTGTTTTTGGTTCCGGTTGATCTAACTAATGCAGCCTAAACCCTCTGAAGATTTATATTATGGAAGAGTAGTGTATGCAAGATTAAAAAGATGCGTCTTTAGTCTAGATTTAAACTGACAGAGTGTGTCTGCCTCCCGGACAGTGCAGGGAAGACTATTCCAAAGTTTAGGCGCTAGATAGGAAAAGGATCTACCACCTGCACTTGATTTTGAAATTCTAGGTATTACCAACTGACAGGACGCCTGAGAGCGTAATGCACGTGAAGGACTGTAATACAAAAGGAGTTCATTCAAGTACTGAGGAGCTAAACCATGTAAGGCTTTATAGGTAATAAGCAAGATTTTAAAGTTAACGCGATGCTTTATAGGTAACCAGTGCAAGGTTGACAGAACCGGGCTAATATGTTCATACTTTTTTGTACGTGTAAGAACTCGAGCTGCCGCGTTTTGGACCAATTGGAGTTTTTGTAATAAGCCTGCAGGGCAACCACCTAACAGTGCATTACAGTAATCTAGTCTTGATGTCATGAATGCATGAATTAACTTCTCTGCATCTGAGATTGACAGCATATGACGTAGTTTAGATATATTCTTAAAATGGAAAAACGCAATTTTACAGGTGTTGGCGACGTGGCTCTCAAATGACAGATTACTATCGAATAGAACGCCAAGATTCTTTGCTGACGACGAGGGTTTTATGGAACATCCGTCAATAGTTAAACAGTATTCTTGGTTGTTACTTATAGCAGTTTTCGGTCCAATAAGTAACACTTCCGTTTTGTCCGAGTTCAGTAATAAAAAGTTGTTACTCATCCAGTTTTTTATATCGACTATGCATTCCATTATTCGATGGAACTGCTGTGTTTCATGAGGCTTCGAGGAAATATAAAGTTGAGTATCATCAGCATAACAGTGAAAGCTAACTCCGTGTCGCTTTATTATATCTCCTAGAGGTAGCATGTATAATGCGAAGAGCAGAGGCCCTAAGACTGAGCCCTGTGGTACACCGTACTGGACTTGCGATTTGCGTGACACCTCATTGTTTATTGCTACAAATTGAAAACGGTCGGATAAATAAGATTTAAACCATTTCAAAGCTATTCCCTTAATGCCGACATAATTTTCGAGTCTATGTAGGAGTGTGCTGTGGTCAATGGTATCGAATGCAGCACTAAGGTCTAGCAGCACCAATAACGAGATACAACCTCGGTCAGACGCCAATAGCAGATCATTTGTAACTCTGATCAAAGCAGTCTCTGTACTGTGACATGCTCTAAATCCAGACTGGAATTCTTCATTGATGTCATTCCTTTGGAGGAAGGAGCATAATTGAGTTGAAACTACTTTTTCCAGAACTTTAGATATGAAAGGTAGATTCGATATAGGCCTGTAGTTCCTTAGTTCTCTAGGGTCGAGTTGGGGTTTTTTGACAAGGGGCCTTATAACAGCCACCTTATATGCTTTAGGCACATGTCCTAATGTCAGAGATGAGTTAATAATACCAAGAAGAGGATCTATAATTTCTGGGAGCATCTCTTTCAGTAGATTTGTAGGTATAGGGTCTAGTATGCATGTTGTTGATTTAGATGATCTAATAATTTTAGACAGCTCATCTTGATCTACGGTATAAAATAATTGCATTTTCTCCTTAAGGGCGCTGTAGTTAGTTTGTTCAGCGGGTTTCACTTCTGATTGCATTGTTATAATTTTTTCTCTAATATCTTGGATTTTATATGTGAAGTAGTTCATAAATTCATCACTGCTATGCTGATATACAGGATCAGAAGTCACTGACGATTTATTTTTTGTTAATTTAGCCACCGTGTTAAATAAAAACCTAGGGTTGTGCTGGTTTTCTTCTATTAGTGATGAAAAGTAGGCGGATCTAGAAGTTATTAGGGCTTTCCTGTATTTTCGAATACTATCCTTCCATGCTGTACGAAATACCTCTAATTTAGTTTTCTTAAAGTTGCGCTCCATTTTTCGGGCCGCTTTCTTTAGAGCCTGAGTGTGTTCATTATACCACGGTGTGGGGCTGCCATTTTTAATCTTCTTTAAACGTAGAGGAGCAACTGTGTCTAGCGTTACCGAGAAGGTGGAATTAAAATTTTCAGTGGTAATGTCAAGATCTTCAACGTTATTTCTCATGATTTGAGACAATTCGGGCAGATTATCGAGAAACGCATCTTTGGTAGTTGAAGTTATTGTTCTACCATATTTGTAACAATGAGTTTTATTTGCAGCCGTAGGCCAGTGAAGCAAACATAATACCAGATAATGATCCGAAATGTCTTCACTCTGCTGAAGGATTTTAACGTCGTCCACATTTATACCGTAAGACAGTATTAAATCTAAAGTATGATTACGAAGGTGAGTGGGTCCTGACACATGTTGACTAATGCCCATGGAGTTAAGAGTGTCTTTGAAAGCCATTCCTAAGGCATCTGTAACGTTATCTACGTGGATGTTAAAGTCACCAACGACAAGGAGTCTATCTGCGGCCAGTACTAGTTCTGATAAGAACCCACCAAATTCTTTAATAAAATCTGTGTGGTGCCCTGGAGGCCTATATACAATAGCTAGAATCAATTTAAAAAGAGTTTTATCTTTAGTATTAGGTGATGGGGTGACGATACCGGGCTGTGGATTTTTAATAGTTTGCGACCAGGGTGATGAAGGGGCTGACCATTCACCCCCAGGCAATCTTGGCATGAACATTGCTCAGCGTTGTAAGCAGCTGATCCTGGCTGAGTTTGATAGTGCTTTTGCAGGGACATTAGATTCAGATTGGCGAGCAGCTTTTAATAAGGTACTTGAGGCAGCCGTAATTGGCCCGATCTCTACAGTTCGAGTAGCTGGAAACCTTAAGACCCGTGTGCCTGCAGCCTCCATTTCCACAATTCAGGTTCGAGTGCATAAGCAGCTGCCCATAAACCACGGTGTAATGGTTCTCGAGCCAACTGCCACGACATTGCCGGGGGATTGGTGGTAGTGTCCACAGTAGTATCTTTGAGCAAACGTGTGTTTCCGGTGCAGGTGTTGAATCTATCACCTGAGGATGTCTGGCTGCCTCCTAAATCCCGGCTCGGTGTATTGTCCCATGGTCGTCATGTCGAGGGTGGGACCTGTGATGTCTCGTTTAGGTGGGTGGCTGGGGATCATGAAGAAGTCATTGTCAGAGTAAGATCAATGACAGAAACACCAAGTGATTTCCGTTGTCCTTCAGACAGGGTACAGATGGTGGGAACTCCTGAGCAACAGGTAGCTCTACGAGCATTGTTGAGGCAGTACTCAGATGTGTTTGCTATGAGTGAGGATCTTGGGTACACCGAACTGGTGAAGCATGAGATTCCTGTGAATGATGAAATTCCCGTCACCCAAGCATACAGGAGGATACCCCCAAATCAATTTGAGGAGGTGAGGGACCATATTTCTGGTCTGCTCAAGACGGGAGTCATAAAGGAAAGTTCCAGTTCGTACGCATCGCCCGTGGTGTTCGTTTGGAAGACTGACGGAAATCTATGATTGTGCGTAGATTATCGCAAGCTGAACGCAAAAACTCAGCGTGACGCATTTCCCCTGCCGAGAATAGACGAGAGCTTAGATGCGCTGTGCAGGGCTCAGGTGTTTTCCACCATAGACCTTGTAAGCGGCTATCATCAGGTCGCTGTCCATGAAAAGGACAGACATAAAACCGCTTTTGTTACACCGCTCAGGTTGTATGAGTTTGTGAGGATGCTGTTCGGTCTTTGTAACGCTCCGGCAACATTCCAGAGACTCATGCAGGCCGTTATGGGCGCACTGGTGTTTGAAATGGTTCTGGTGTATTTGGATGACCTGTTGGTCTATTCAAGTACATTTGATAGCCACCTGGCCAGGCTTGAAACTGTGCTCAGTCGCTTAAGGGAGGCAGGATTAAAAATCAAAGTGGAGAAGTGCAGTTTTCTCCAAAGTGAGGTAAGATTTTTAGGGCATATCGTGTCGTCTCAGGGGGTAGGCTCTGATCCAGACAAGGTGAGCGCTGTACAGCAGTGGCCAGTACCTAGGTCAGTGAAAGAAGTGCAATCCTTTTTGGGGTTTGGGGTTTGCGTTGCCTTTGTGACGTAGTCGGAAATAAAGAATCCTGTAACAAACGTGCTGCTGTGTTTGAGTCTCTTTTATTGGAGTGCACATTCACATGGCCACATATAGTACAGTAACAAAAGTATTTGTTCCCTTTCTGTCGGTCTCTAGACGTTGTGTCGAACCGACAGAATGGGGTTTGTCTTGAGAACCTATCATCTTCTGAGTATTTAGAAAAGGCCAATGAAAATTGGCGAATGAAATTTGCATGCCGGGCTCCTCCCCGGATGTCCGGGTATAAGAGGGAAGCCGGCGTGCTCATTCATTCACCTTTTGTTCTTCAGAGCCTACGCATCTGGTGAGCTTCTCTACGATCTGGGTGATCATTCTTTCTGCTGGAATCTACGACGTGGACAGCGGACGGTCCCTTCCTGCAGTGACTCTCCCCTGGGCGTCTCGGCAGTTCCGGAGGTGTTCGAGCAAATTTCCTTTTCTAAAAGAGCAAATTTCTCCAGCGTGGCTTGTCCCGCTGTTCTCATGGGTGCAACACACTCATCGAGGAGGGGGACGGACACAATGCCTGCTTCCAGTACGCTGGGGCAGACGTTGTGGATACGTCCTGCCCGCACTGCGGGCGGTGACGATTCAGACGTTGCGTCACAGGTGGCTGTGTTCCCACGGGACTCAGCCACCACCTCGTTTGCTCCCCGTTCCGTGGCGGCAGGACTACGGCCCTGCCGTCCGCTATGGCAAGCAGCGAGGGTGATATGAGGATTACTGTGAGCGATAATCCGCCAGCCACGGCTCACGGACCGTTCACACCTCGTTTCGCTTGTCTGACCGTTCCCCAAAAAAGACGGTCCGCCGTCTTATTCCTCAATCACGTATTCGGACACGATGCGTGATGATGAGAGGTCTCTTGCAGCATCGGGGGGTGACGTACTGCCATCCGACTCCGACGATTCTTCGGGCTCCCTCCCTCGGGGGGTCGAGCCCAGGAAAAAGCGGATGTCGAGATGTCGGCCATGCTTTCCCGGGCCGCCGTGAGTGTTGGGTTGCAGTGCCCGCACTGCCTCTCCCGGCGCTCGCGGCTGGCTACATGGCGCCTCGGGTTTGAGCGCGGCTCCAAGCCGCGCCCGCCCCCAGTGCCGTGTTTACCGGAAGTGCATGAGGAACTTTGCAAGACCTGGAACGCCCTTTCCGGCACGTTTCACGTCAAACAAAGTTCTGTCACCCTCTCTTCCCTCGAGGTTGAGACAGCTGGAGGATGCGTCGGTGTCCCCCAGGTGGAGTATGCCGCCGCGGTGCACTCGTGCCCGTAGGTGGCGGCCACTTGGGGGGGCTCGACCTAGACTCCCGTCCAAAGCATGTGGTGTCTCGGCATCTCTGGTGTCGAGAGCTTACATTGCGGCGGACCAGGCTGCCTCCTCTCTCCACGCTATGGCTCCTGCCAGGCCAGGGCGTTGAGAGAGCTCCACGAGGGTAAGACCGACCCAGCGCTTATGCAGGAACTCCGCGCCGTCACCGACCTCGCTCTACGGGCGACCAAGGTGACCACGGGGGCCCTGGGTCGGACGATGTCCACACTTGTGGTCCATGAGGAACTCCTCTGGCCGATACTTGCGCAGATGAGTAACGCTGAGAAGGTCCGCTTTCTCGACGTACCCGTCTCGCAAGGGGGGGCTGGTTGGTGTTACTGTGGAGGGTTCTCGACAGTAAAAAGCAGTCCTCCGTGCCGCAACTCGGCCGCCTCGGCCGTCGAGTCCCGTGCACTGTCTGCTTCCCAGCAGCCCTGGTCCTCTTCAACGCCCTCCAGTGACCTGGAGGAGACAGCGAAGAGGAGACCATCGCCCCATCAGCAGCCGGGGGCAGCGGCTGTCATGGGATCACCTCAGGGGGATCGAGGCTACCATTGGGCCCGACCCCAGCCACAGCGCTGGTAGGTCGGATAGGGACGGTTCCTGCCCCGTCCCTCCATCTGCTGGCCCCCTCTGGGGGGCTGGCGCCCACTTACTCTCAAAAAGGAGAGTTTCCTCTCTCTCTGGGTTACCTCAGCCGCTCTCACCCTCTGCACGACGGTGAACGGCAAACTCGACGTTGCGTCATGGCAAAGCGCAATGTCGAGTATAAACACCAGCCCTCAGCACTCTCAGTCAGACAGTGCGTTGAGCTGCGCAGTCGCCAGGCAGGAAATATGGCAGAGCCGATCTCCTCCCCGGGGGGCCTCCCCCGGCAAGGAATCCGTACTGCTAGCCATCGAACCACCCTCCGCGGGGGCGATGAAGCAGATCAACCTCTAGTCCCCCTGTCACAGTTCTGGGAGCCCCCAGACTGTCAGGCTGGCTGAGGAAGACGATCCGTCTCGGCTACGCGATTCAGTCGCTACACGTCCGCCCAAGTTCCGGGACGTCCTTTTACCTCAGTCAGAGGCAGGGATGCCCCCGTACTTCGGGCGGAGGTCGCCTCCCTTCTGGTGAAGGGAGCGATCGAGCCCGTCCCACCGGCCGAGATGTTCAGCGGGTTCTACAGCCCGTACTTCATTGTCCCCAAGAAAGGCGGAGGGTTGCGCCCTATCTTGGATCTGCGTGTTCTGAACAGGCACCTACACAAGCTGCCTTTCAGGATGGTCACGCAGAAGCGCATCCTGGCGTCCGTCAGGCGTCAGGACTGGTTCATGGCAATCGACCTGAAGGACGCGTACTTTCATGTCTCGATCCTCCCTCGACATCGGCCGTTCCGACGGTTCGCGTTCGAGGGACGGGCATATCAGTACAGGGTCCTCCCCTTCGGTCTGTCCCTGTCTCCACGAGTCTTTACGAAGGTCGTGGAAGCCGCCCTCCTTCCCCGTAGGGAAGGAGGTGTGCGGGTACTAACTATCTCGACGACTGGCTCAAGTTTTGGCACACTCTCGAGATCTGTTGTGTACACACAGGGACCTGGTGCTCCGGCACCTAGATCGGTGGGGCTACAGGTCAACTGAGAAAAGAGCAAGCTCTCCCCGGTGCAGAGCATCCTCTTTCTCGGTATGGAACTCGACTCTGTCCTCACGAGCGGCCCCGCTCACCCCCCGGGGGGGGCGCGAGACCCGCGACGAGGAAGCCCGCACCCTCGCGGCCTCCCAGAGGCAGCGCGACTGACTAGCGCGCCCGATCAGTGTTGAACTGCCTGAAGATCAGACAGTCAGCGGTCCCCCTGTAACAAGAGGCTCCTGGGATACATGGCATCCTCGGCGGGGGTGGTCCCCCTCGGGTCGATGCACATACGACCGCTCCAACACTGGCTGCAGAGTCAAGTTCCTTGGAGAGCGTGGCACACCGGCAGCAGGCGTATGGTCACACGCTTTTCTGCCGACACACCCTAACCCCCTGGTCTCCATGACCTTCTTGCGGACAGGGGTCCCCTTTGGGATGCCTCCCTGCAAGGTTGGGGTGCCGTGTGCAACGGGCAAGCAGTGTCGGGGCGGTGGACGGGCCCCCGCCTGCGTTGGCATTTCAACTGCCTAGAGTTGTTGGTTGTGCTACTTGCATTGAGGAGGCTACTACCTCTCGTGCAGGGAAGCACGTGCTGGTCCGGTCGGACAGCACAGCTGCTGTGGCGTATTCTTTCACTCACAGCAGCTAACATGACTCGCCCGACGCCTCCTCCTCTGGAGTCAGCAGGTGATCAGCTCCCTGCGAGCCACACACATCCCAGGCGTCCTGAACCAGACAGCCGATGCGCTCTCTCGTCAGTCGACGCCTCGCGGAGAGTGGCGACTCCCTCCCCGCGCAGCCGGCTCATTTGGGGCAGTTCGGCCAGGCACAGGTGGTCCTGTTGCCTCCCCGGACTCCACCCATTGTCCGCTTTGGTACTCCCTGTCCGAGGTACCCTCGGCACGGATGCCCTTGCGCACAGCTGGCCGCGGGACAAGCGGAAGTACGCTTCCCCCCAGTGAGCCTCATTGCACAGGGCCTGTGCAAGGCCAGGGAAGAGGAGCATCAAGTGGTACTAGTTACGCCCCTTCGGCCTAACCAGGACTTGGTTCTCGGAGCTGAGGCTCTGACAACAACTCCCCCCTGGCCGCTCCCCCTGGCGGACAGCTTCCCCAGGGGAAGGGGCACGTTACGGCATCCCAGGCAAAACCTGGTCTCCATGTCTGGACGGGACGAGGAGATCCTGAGTGACCCACCCCCGGTCCGGTTGGGACGTCACTCAGGCTAGGGCTTCGGCCACTGGGCGGCTATACGCCCATAGGTGGCGCCTCTTCTCGTCCTGGTGCTCTTCTCGGCGAGAAGACCCGCGGAGTTGCTCGGTCGGGTACGAGCTGTCCCGTCCTCAAGAGAGACGGGGGAGTAACCTCTCCCCCTCCACACTGGGAATGTATGTAGCCGCTACGGCCGCTCATCATGACCCAAGTGCTGGGTAGCCTCTGGGACAGCACGACCTGGTCATTAGGTTCCTAAGGGGCGCGAGAGGGTGACCACCTTATCCGCGCTCCGTACCCTCTTGCGACCTAGGTGGCGGGCCTCAAGAGGCCCCGCCCCCTTCGAGCCTCTCGGGGTTGCCGCTCTTTCTCAGTCTTGATAAAGACGGCTTTCCGCATGGCGCTCACCTCCAAGAGGGTAGGGGATCTACAAGCACCCTCCGTGTCCACAGATTGCCTAGAACTCGGGGCCGGGATTCTCACGTTATCTTGAGACCCCGCCCCGGCTACGTGCCCAAGGTTCCCACCACTCTCCCGAGAGACCAGGTGGTGAACCTGCAGGCGCTCCCCACCGGGGAGGAAGACCCAACCTATCCGTGTTGTGTCCAGTACGCGCACGGCGCCTCTACTTGGACCGCACGCAGAGCCCAGAAGCTCTGAGCAGCTCTTTGTCTGTTTCGGAGGTCAGCAGGAGGGCTGTCTCCAAACAGAGGCTGGCGCACTGGATCGTGGATGCCCTCGTTAGGGCATACCGATCTCATTTCGCCCCTGCCCGTTGGGGGTGAGGCACACCCCTCGTGGGCACTGGCTCAGGGCGCCTCTCTGGCAGACATCTGCAGAGCTGCGGGTTGGGCTATGCCTAACAACTCCGTGAGGTTCTAATACCTACGCGCGGAACCGGTGTCAGCCCGCATCCTGGCAAGGTGTGGGACCGGCAGCCGGTAGGGCGTACGCCTGCGGAAGCCCTTCCCCCTCCGGGGGGAGCAGTGGCGATCCCGCCTCACTTCTTTCCCCTCGGGTAAAGAACAGGCATTCCATCCATCACTAAGCACCCTTCCAGGGGACAGGCTGGGCAGAGCAGCCCTGCCCCCTTAGGCCGGGGAACAGTTGAGTTATCTCCCACATAGCTCTAACCGGACCTAGTGCTCCAGACGTGGTAACCCCCCCTCCGTGGGCTGTTCCGTCTGATGTATCCTCATGAATGGTTCCCACCTTGGCAACCCATGACCTCCCCAGGTGGACTCCCACCTTGCGGTTAACTCCTGCAGTCCGCACATTCTTCCCATGAGTTCTCCCCTGATGGTGAGACCATGTGGTGTCTCCACTAATTCCTCCCTACGGTAGGTAGTGGCCTCTGCAGCGTTTTTCCCCCCCAGGGGGGAATAATGCTTACCCAGTGGCCCGTACGGTGCCGGGCGGCTTCTCGCCATTTAGAGAATCAGGCCTCCGCCCGTGACGGCCGGCGTTAGGGGGCTTCCCAACTTTTTGTGGAAAGCTCTGGGTCCCCCTTCCTCTCCACTGGAAGGTCATAATTTCGCGCTAGCGTGTTCGTCTGACTCGCCCAGGCCAGTCAACGTCGCTCCGCAGAGATTGTGACGCGGCTCAGTGCTGTGGCGTTTTCCATAGGAACCCCATTCTGTCGGTTCGACACAACGTCGAGAGACCGACAGAAAGGGAACGTCTTGGTTACGGATGTAACCTCGGTTCCCTGATGGAGGGAACGAGACGTTGTATCCCTCATGCCACAACACTGGCCGCCCACCCCAGCGGTCGGGGGAGGATGCTTAGGCTCCTCAGACCAAAGGTGAATGAATGAGCACGCCGGCTTCCCTCTTATACCCGGACATGCGGGGAGGAGCCCGGCTTGCAAATTTCATTCGCCAATTTTCATTGGCCTTTTCTAAATACTCAGAAGATGATAGGTTTTCAAGACAAACCCCATTCTGTCGGTTCGACACAACATCTCGTTCCCTTCATCAGGGAACCGAGGTTACATCCGTAACCAAGACGTTACTTTCCATCACTGGCTCCCTGTGTTTTAAATGGGAAGTCCAGAATGAAAATTCTCTCAGTACTACCTTTCCCTTTTGTTGTACTTACTACGTGAAACACAGAAGGAGATGGGAAGAGAGGTTTACAGGCCTCAATCCCCATTCACTTTCATTGTAAGGCAAAAAGATTTTAAAACAAATGGGGACTGAATCAGAATCCTTACATTCTATCTAACCTTTGATTTCATTTAATATAGTCATACAGGTTAGAAACAACATAATTATGCATTAATTTCCATTTATGGGTGAACAATCCCTTAACATTTTTTTTAACAAAGCAAACTCAAAATCCTTTTAACTTTAGAATTACTGCTTGTATACACCCAGACCAGAGCACTAGGTGCATAGACTCTGCCAACTCTAAAAGCCATGACTTCATATATTTTTTTTAACGTAGCATGGAGCAGGTGACAAACTGTAAAGCCGTTGTGCAAGGTCCCTGATGATGGCGTTAATGACATGAAAAGCAAACAAACTGCATTAATCTCTGGCAGTATTTACTGTTGTATGTCAGAGATGAGAGAAAAGTGGCAGAACTGGACACATATCTCCAAAAAACCTGGCCACTGTACTGTTTTGTTGTGCATGTGTGTGACTGCTTATGCGTGCGGAGTGGGGTACCTCGTTAATTTTAGCGCAGAAGAGCTGTCGAAATGGTGGGCACCTTTACTCCTGTGCTGCCCATCTGTTTGTCTAATTTCAAATTAATAGCATCACTGTAGGAATTATGAATTAGTTAATAATCCCGGGGATTTCTCCCCAGTTGGAAACTGGAGCCAGGGATGTGTAAATAGGAATTAATTGGAAGGTTACATTTCTGTTATTTTATTTTGAGAAAAAAACAGACTGACCCATGACAAAGTGCCTCTCGATTCCTCTGCCAGTTCCCAGAGGCAAAGGAACAATTTTGTTCATTAGAGAGCAGATATACACAGATTTCTTTCCACCCGCAATCTCTTCCTATTTGTGTCTTTTAAAAACACACCCATTAACTCTCCGTAAGGGTTCCTGACATGAGGTTGCCCTCAAATGGTAGCGCACCGCCTTTCCATATTGACTCCAACCTATTTACCCACAATCCTTTGCTGCTCTTTTCTCTTACATTCAGTCACCTATGTATCGTGATTACTGTTTGTTTTCTCAGAGCACCACGATTTATAGGGTGTCTAATACGGTTTAGTATGTGTGCAGTGAACTGAACAAACCATGTCATGACAACTCACACACTGCCACATGCAACGCACCGCAACTCACTAAAGATGTGTGCCAAAAACACTACCTATTCAGTTTTGAGGATCATAAATACAGAGGAATCAATATAGCATAAATACATTACGGACTGTAATACCTCTTCGAATATCATTTTTAAAAAGAAAAACAAAAAAATAACAGTACATGACCAATAATTGCTATTTTGGGGTAATCATGTGTCATGGCTGAACAATATTAAAATTATTTATAACTTGATATTCAGGTCGGCTGTATAATGCTCTTGAATAAACAAATATAAGAGTATTATCTGGGTTATTAACTGTCTAAATGATTAAAGCTATACCATTTCAGGGGTAAACTGGATAGTATAAATATCAGCAGCAGGAGTTTCCCTCGCTCTTCTTGGCAATAGCGTTAGTATTAGAGGTTCACTTAAGGATTATGGAAAATTATGAAAAAAACAACTTTTTCTGTTTGAAGGGAGCTGGTATATCTACACTAAATTATAAAATATCAGCCTCTCCTCATCTGCTTTCAGATTGATTACTCAAAATGTCCTTCACACAAGCATTATTATTATGACTGTAAACAGCATGCAGCATTGTGTGTGCTTTTCTTCCTTTTTTTCAAGATTTACTTAAAGAATTATACAAATATATCCTTACTGTAATGAGAGACAAGTATGTGTGACCTGGACACTTTAGGTATACAGCAGGGCATGGATTAAAGTTCTCCGTCGCTACGACAGATTTCCGTTAATTGCAGCGAGTCTACGACGGATTTCCGTCAATTGCAGGGTTCCAGCCTGTCCTCAATGTCTTAAATTCACTTTTCATAATGTTGTTAACCCTTTGACGCGTACGATCACACCGGTGTGATTAGAACATTCATCGCTTTGGCTGGCACTGAGCCAGAGACAGACTCAATCCTGTCACATATCACAACTGTGCAGTGCTTTCAACCACATAATGTTTAATTTAGGCTTCAGACATACACGTGCCTACAAGCACAAAATAGAGATTGCATAATACACACTGATGTCTATGAAAGCGGCAATAACAATCTCTTGTAATTTGACAGATGTTTTATTCAGATCAGACACAGTATCTGCAATTTAAGCAGTTGTTAAGATCACTCAATTCTTCTACCAGTTCACCAGGCACTTACGTTTGTGTTTTTAAGAGAAGTGGATGAATTCACGTGATGTAAATCCGACAGATCTCATACCACGGCAGAAACAAACATGGCGGCGCCCGTTTATAGCTCAACTAACGCGATCATTATAAGTGTTTAAACAACAAAACACATTCACATGCACATATTTGACAATCGGAATTTCAGATATTTCATGACATAGTTAACAGTTTGTGATTTTTTTTTGAGTAAAAAAGAAAAATGATGTAAAAGCAATGCATCAGTCATACAGCTGCTGTGACTAGTCATTGTAGCTAGTCAAACACTGAAACTAGTCATGTAGCTAGTCAAACACTGAAACTAGTCATGTAGCTTGTCAAACACTGAAACGGGTGTCAGGTGTAGCCAAGCTTCAGGAATATGGTTTCACAGCCAAAAGGTAGAAAAAGTGAAAAGCACTCTGGAGACAAATACAAACAACATTTTTGGTCTTTAGTGGTCCTTTTATTTTGTTCTTTTTTTCTGTTAATTATTAAGAGTTTCAGAAAACATTGTTTGGTCTTATAAGATAAATACAAAAATGCACTGAAAAGTTATAGATGGTTGATTATTTGTCTAGGTAAGTATAATTTTTTCATAGATTAAAAATAGCTTTTAAAATACGCAAACTGGCAATATTATGTAAATTGGTTCAAAACATCTCCCTTTAAAACGCTATTGGTTAAAGAAATATGACTTCAAAAATCAGTCAGAATAATTTTTTTCACTTCAATCCACGAGCAGGGTCTTATACTTTAAAAATGTATCTTACATTCAATACATATAAATTACATTTGAATACATTTAAACATTTTTTAATAGCAAATTAATTTACATGAATATTAGAATATCCCCCTGACTTTATTTGTTAACTGAGCTGATTAAGCTTAGTTCTGTTATGCAACATATATTCTAATAAATTAGATATTTATTAGATATCTAATATTTCTATAGCATTTTTTCCAAACTTTTGTATTGTCGCAAAGCAATTTTACATTAAACATAGTACAAGCAGTAGGCATACGAGAAAAAAAACAGAAAAGAAATAGCCTAAAGGAAAAAAATTAAAGCAAAAAATCTGGTGAAGCTGGTGGTGCTTGATAAAACGTTGCACTAAAGTTCACTAAACATATCATTAAAAGGGGGAAATTACATCGGGTCCTGTTTTATTTGGCTCATAGTATAAAGCACAAAACACATTCAATGTCCTTAAACTCTAAGATTGAATGGGTTCTATTTGTTCCTCGCAACAACCAAATCACATACATTGCATTAATCTGCCTAAAAATCAGCAAAATTCAAGTACTCATTTTTGTAAGTCTTTCCCTCCTAGATGAATTCATATTTGCAGTTTCCGTAATACCTGGCCCGACTTCATGTGCCTGTTCTGTTCCTACAGCTTCACTGTCGACCTCAGCAGAAAGCTCCACACTAAGAGCACTTAATTCTCAATTAAGACAGAGCCACCCCTGAGCATTAGTACTCAAACCATTAGGGCTGTTATTTTGCGTGATGTGAGGTGACAGATTTCAGTGGCCCTGGGCAAAGTGAATGATGCTGCTGTGGACTCTCATCCCTCGATGGGGAGGAAACCCATTACTTAGCGACCAGAACAATTTCCTCTCAACAATCTGTTTGTAAGGGAATGGGCATTTTGCCCTTTCATCCCTTCCACCAGGGGGCCCCCACTCCCCTTATAGACTATGGACTCTCTCACTATTCACACACTTCCTGTTTGAGCTGTATTTAAGCCATGTCTGTACCATGTATACTTGGTGAAGTATTATCAGTTTTACTGCATACTGAGCGTTTCATTATTTCTTGCCATAGTTCGTGTTCGTGTTTCTTGTTATGACAATTGTGCTTGTCTACTGGATTACTGATTTTGGATTACCCTCTTGTTTTGTCATTTGTTTGGACTGTCTCATGGTTTTTGAATTTATCTGCCTGCCCTTGACTACGATTTGCCTGCTGTCATTGGATTGTTTGCCGATTGGCTTTTAATAAACAACCTGCACTTGGAATCTCTACTCTCTCTGCAGTGTCTCGCTCGTTACACTGTTATGTTTGCTGGCCACTGGAAAGGTACTGCCAAATCACACCATTTTTAGAATCAGACAGAACCAGAGAGAGAAATGCTAGAGTGGGTAAAATGTGAAAAGACTTTGCTGGGTTTTCATTAGCTGTGGTCCTGGGCAGTAGACTGCCTATCACCTTGAGAAACTCAACAAAGGCCCACTTTACCACAAAATGTTTGTCTCCTCCAAATGTTCCGTTTTAACTGACAGCTTAAACTTTTTTTATTTCTTCCTGGGAATCAACACAGCTGTGATGGACGGGGTTAGAGACCTATCAAAACAAATAACAGAGCATGTGGTCTGTTGAAGGTGGCAACGTTTTTATAATAAACTTGGCTGCCATGCATATGGGAGGTCCATTACGATGCGGGCCATGCTTGGCCTGTTTATTGCCACGGTAACCCTGCAACACAAGACACCACAAGTCAAGCATACACTCACTTTATCAGTGCCAAAAACACAATCACAGAAATGATTGACTACGCATTGACATTACTCCCCATTTTGTCATGGTTAAAATTTCAATCATTCTACTCTTTTCTATTAGAAAGTCAGCAAGGAGCAATCTGTTCCTGGACGATCCAGGAAAATCAAGGAGTAGTTTTGGTGACAGCGTAGGCACGCTTTGGATGATTCAGAAACCCCATCCCAGCATTGAGATTTGGATAAAAAAATCAGCAGAAACATCGACCTCCTTTCATCTAAGTTCAATGAATCGAGTCTGAACATTGAGTGCAAGTACGCAGTAATCAGGGTTTTCCACTTATAATGGACCTAACTGGGTCATGTCCAACAGGGAATGAGGCGGTCTGTTGTGAAGGTTTGGTAGTTTGGCTTTTGCTGCAGAGTGACCTCTAAGGGACCAGACCGTGACCTGGTTGCATAAGTCTGTGAGGGAGAAAACTCGCCCACCATCCCTTTTGTGTTGTGTGTGCAACAGAGAAAGGTTGTCTGGTCACAGAGCAGACAGTGCCAGAACAGGGCGGAGATAGAGAGCCATGCTTTCTCAGAAAAGTACACACTCACATGTGCACATACGAACAGGCCCTTTCACACGTACTGTACAGCGTCATAAACTTATTGATCACACTGCTTGCAAAATGAGCCTAAAGATAAACCAACGGTGTGCACTTACAGTTCGTGGCGTAAGCTCCTCCCACTTACAGGTCTTCGAGCTGCAGAGATCACTACTTTGGGTTGCATGGTATACCAGTGCTACGGTAGCATTGCGATGCAAAAGCTTCAAAACACCCTTGTTTCGTGCATGAATAAATCAGTCGTTGAATGATTGACTGATTCTAACCGTTTTAGTTTAACATTTAAAGTAAGCTTAATATTTCCTTTTATAAACATTGCTTTATAAATTAAATTTGTCACACGCTTGAATTAGTTCCAACGTGAAAAATGTTGTAGTATACTTTATTTAAATAAAATTCCTAGACACTAGTGTTTTTGAGTCTTACCATAGTAAGTACTAAAATATACTACAGTATTTGCTTCAATTTATGTAATTACTATAGTTAATACTACAAAATATTGTACAGAATAATACAGTTTACTATAGTAAATACAAAATGTTTCATTTAGATCTGTTTGAGGAAATTTGGTTTATTTTGTAGATTTCAATTATGAACATGACACAGCACCACTACTTGGTATCGTGATACTTCAGCTGTTATAGTACTGTAAGATATGTTTATGGTACTTTGACAACCCTAATTTCTAGCTGATATAACCAATATGAATCAATATACATAGCAATTATTATGATATAGACTGAATGTCAGCACAGCAGTATTTCTGTCACAATAAATATGCATTTATGAAATGTTCATACTATTTTCTCCTGTTACCAAGAGGTTAGACAAAACTAACCATCTGTGCGCACATTCAACTATTGGTGAACACCCAAAGTTTTATGAGAAATAAAAACAAGTGAGAAAGTGAGTGGGTGTTTTTTCTTCTTGAACAGATTTCAAGATTATATAAATGGACTCTCTCGCTTCACTCTGGACTGTGTTAGCCAGATAAGTGCAGTAAACACATCAGAGTGTCAGAGAGAATAACGTTTCTTGGGCCTGCATGTATAGGTATGCTTATTTATAAAGAGTGGTTTTAAATTGAATTAAAGGGACACTTGAGACCTGGAGCCCCTGAAATGGGATTGGTCAGGCATTCTCTGTTTACAGTGACACAAGCATTAACCTGTATGTCAGTCTTCAGCGTCTGGCTATTAGCTGACAACCTTTAATGTACTTCAGAAATAAAGTGCTCTAAATGTGAAGTGGAGTAATAGCTACAGCTCAGATAATCAGATTTCAAACCCAAAAAGCAGTTTATCAGCACAGGGATCTGCTTTACTGCAGAACTGCCAGGTGACGCACATTTTATTTATTTTTTCTAAGAAACATTTGATTGTAAGTTTGTATGTTTAAATGTAGCAGATACTGTACTGCCAGTGCATGGACCTAACCTTATTTTGCTCCCCATCTCCCCCAATGTTGTTTAGCACTCGGACCGCCCACAGTCCCTGCACTGACCGTCTATAAGGTATACTGCACACAACAATTGTAAGCACTTTCTTTATTTTGCAAACGGACATTTTATTGGTTGACTTTATACACAACTTCGGGAATAATGACATATAGCTTTGTTTTAACAGTGAGTCAGCTTGAAGTCTACAAGCTATACAAATTGTTAAAGCAATTGATTTTAAGAACGAGATGAAAGGCACATTTAAAACTAGACACATTTAACTAGATATCCACAAGCAATACGTAATTTCTGTAAAAATTCTGTACTTGTATACAGGTACATATATTTATTATATGGATACATAGAAAGTATGATCATTGCAGAAGTTACTGTAACTGTTTTGGAAGACTTCCAGTCCATTATTTATCTTTTTATGCCCATCTATTATATATTATTAGATATATTATATAAACGGCATGTGTCATTGACCATTTCACATGCCAGTCAGACAGTCTTTTCCTGTCTGAATAGGTGATTCTTGGCCAACATATGCTGTAAACTGGAACGCAACCTTAAGCAGTTTAGTCAAAGACTAATCTGGCCAGACTCTCCTTCAAACCTTCAACTGCAACAAGACAAAAAGTCGGCCTGTGTGTCAAGGATTTTGTCAAATTTCACAAGAAGCAGTGTGTTTGTAAAACTGACAGCCAAATTCAAGCAAGCCACTGTCGGGCTAAGGTCTGTAGGTAAACAAGGCTTGTAATGGCCTGGATATGCTCATTAAGAGACCAGAGAGACCTGGGCAGTATCAGCTTTTAATTGATTTTGTCTCTCTAAATTAGAGGAGGAAAACTAAACAAGAACATTTCATTTAGTAGATCTAATTGATGCTGTTAAAAGAGTCTGTGTTATTTGATACTGTGTAAATGTTGGGGAACCGATGAAACTGACGACCATGCAGTTCCTTAGAAAGAAAGTGAAGGTCTGTGTGGTCTTGAATAGCCAAACATTTCACCTTATTTTGACCTAGAACCACCCTGTTAGATAGAGGTAAAGACATGCTAAGCCTAATTAATTCTTGTCATCTAAACTAAACAGGTCTACATCAACAGACAGGTATTAAAAATCTTTGAAACGCAGCCTGGTAGTCTTTTTTATATGGTTACACAAACAAGTGAAAAATAGCAGATTATGGCTGTGTCCGAAATCGCGACTCACTGAGGAGATTCTTAATTTAAGTAAGTACTTGCTTAATGAGGGCTAAAAGGGTACGTACTGTTTTGCCTGAATGGGTGTAGTATGAAAACTACCTGGACATCGTCCGCCATATTGACATGATCGTGTGACGTAATTCTTCTTCTTTTACTTTTTGATGGTGGGTGGCACATTTGAGGTGCATATCCGCACCTACTGTACTGGAGTGTGGGCCAGAGATGTAATAACAAGCGCATCTTAAAAGGCTTTTCAGACCTGTGTTTCCGGTTCCTGTCTGCATTGCTGCAGGTGGTTTGTTTGTATCCCTGCACTTACACTTCGCTCTAATATTAGTGTATTTTATTACTTTATTATCGTTACTTATCATTGTCGTTGCTAACTTATCCTGATATCTCAATAACCCTGTTCTTGTTATTTACTTGAAGATTCTAAACCAAAATTGATAGTTAACTTAACGCCCTTAGCATAGCAATAGCGTGTTTTCTGTTTACACTGTGGAATATCATCTTGCCTCTGTTTTGTCTTGTGTGCTAACTGTTTCTCTTTTTAAGCGAGTACTACGATTCATCGAGAAACCTTGGTAAGTTGGAATTGCACTTCAAATCCGGTGAGTTATGGCTTCTATTCCTATTATTGTTACTTGCACCTCATGTCATATGTTTAGCTTAGCCTTCTCTTTCAGCTGCGAGGGTTTTATATGCGATAATTGCAGGGAAATAGTTAGGCTGACAGAGAAGATCTTAGAATTAGAGTCTCGCTGTCACGGAACGGGGAGGTGAGACACGGAGAGAGGACCCAGGCGCAGACAGCGGGTAAGGGGTTAACAGACTTTTAATAATAAAACTACAAAACAAAGACCCACGTGGGAGTAAAATAACAATACAAGGGTATAACATGACAGGTAACAAGAACACGGACTGACTAGACTAAAGATAACATAACTACAAAAGACTAGACTACACTGACAAGACCTGAACTCACCACAACCAACGAGTGACACTCAATGAACCAGCACGGGACAGAAAACACAAGGGCATTATAAAGGGGATAAATCAAGAGGTAACAGGTGCGGGGCATGAACTAATAATGAGCACTAACGAGGGAACAAGATGGCAGGAACAATGACGAGACCTGGAGAGAGTATGGCAAGCCAAAAGGGCCAAAACGCCTCTCTCCACATGAAACAAGAGGTTCTGCCATGGCTCTGCCACAAGATCAAGAAAAGCAAGACAAGATGGAGCAGAACCATGACACTCGCATCCAATCTTTATCTGAGGATAGTAAGAGTTTAACGACCGTAGAAAACACTTCGGATGCGAGCAACATTAGCGCACACAGCTCAGTTCCGGTTGAAAATTCCTCGCAGCTAGGAAACTTCGTGATTGTGAGACGGCGTAGTCACAGGACAAAACATCACTCAACTGTCTAGATTACAGTCTTGAACAGGTTTGCCCCGCTCAGTGACGCACCGACTGAGAAACCTGCTGAAAGTGCCCTAGTTATCTGTGATTCTGTTGTTCGGAACGTTAACATAGAGGCACCAGCCACCATAGTCAAATGTTTACCGGGACCCAGAGCGCCTGACATCAAGTCAAATTTAAATGTGCTGGCTAAGGCTAATCGTAAATTGTTATTCACGTCGGCACAAATGGTGTTCGACTCCGTCAGTCGGAGATCACAAAAGATAACATTAAAGAGGTGTGTGAGCTCGCAAGCACGATGTCAGGCATTGTAATATTCTCTGGCCCCCTCACTGCTTATCGTGGTGATGAGATTTATAGCAGATTATCATCACTAAATGGCTGGTTGTCTGAGTGGTGCCTGCAGAATTATATAGTTTTTATAAATAACTCAGGGTTCGTATGGGTGCTTTAAATCCTGTAAAATGATTGAATTTGAATATAGTCATTTTAAGGTTAGAAAATTGATTGGATTTGGGATCAAGTGCTTAAAACTGCCTAAAACTTTAATTTCGTTGCTTTCATAATAATTCGCAATTTTACGGAGAATTTTTCTTTTGAAATAATATATACATTTTGCACATAACAAAAATACGAAAAAAATCGGCGCGTGGCTATAATGTTATCTGCCAGTCTTTTGGATGTGCGCCCTCTGGTGGATCAGAGTAGGAGATGAAAATATGCCGGGCGTTTGCCGTTTCAATGCTCGTTGGCTGGAGGACGAAAATTACAAATTATGGCTAAAACGTGGACCAAATCCTCGAGTGGCCACCTGCAAAGTATGCAAAAAGGACGTGCAGCTCTTCACCATGGGGCCAGTGTCGCGAATTCTGCAGTGTCGCGAATTCTTTCTTTCATCAAACAACAAAGTGCTAATACGATGTTAACGATATCAGGGATTAGATTTTTTTCGTATAAATAAAGATTTTTTAATTTTTTTTTAGCTCGCTGGGATCACCCGCGTAAAGTGCAAAATGTTTTTGTGACGGGGTGGGGGTTGGGTGCTGTGTGGTATAAATGGCGTAGATGCGCCATCTAGTGGCTTTGTATTGAAACCGAGAAATACATTCCTGTTTTAGTTTTTTAACACTACACAAAAGTTTGAACACAATACAATCAAGGGAACTTTTATAACGTAATGTTAAACAAATATCTTTAAGATTGAAATACATATGATAGATATGATAACCAGTTAATGTTTTTTCTTCTGAACTGTCACAAATTTACTGGTGGGGCATTTTCCATACTGTTAAAACAGTACCTTAGTCTTATCCTAAAGTAATATTGACAAACTAAATATATCATTTGAAAGCTTACAACCGACTGTTCCCACATTTGGTGACTAATTTTCAAAACAAATTACATAGGAACAGTATTATATTAATTGCATTTTAATGAGCAAAAATTGTTTTAAATTTAAAGAAAAACTTGATCGATTCTCTATTTGTGATGCTGCGGCAACCTATAATTCGCACCCATGTTCTTTCCGTGTTTCTTGTGTGTTATATTATGTGGTCAAATCATATCAATTACAAATGAGTGCCCACAGTACTGTATAGGATGTCTGCTTTGTGAGTTAAATGACAATTTGCTCAAGTCTTTTATGGAATAAATTGAGTATAGTTAGTATATAGTATAATTACATATAATTGGCATACAGTATAACTATGGATTATCTACATAGGAACATACAGTATATATATATGTCAGCATGTAATTAACGCAGTTGTAAGTGACTGGAAAAGTATAAAAACACACATTAAAAGTGCTTTTAAAGTGCTGGATTTTGAAGTTGGAAAAGGTGTAAGAACCCTGTAACTGGAAGAGTTTTGAGGGCAGACCTGACCTGTTGAAACGAGATGGTCTCCATCCCTCCTGTGCTGGGGCTTCCATCCTGTCTAGAAATATGGCAAAAAGTCTTAATAATGCTAATGCTAAAGCTTGTCTCGCTGGGAGCCAGGTCAGGGAGCAGACAGAATGGCTTAACCAGCTGTCTGCTTGCCGTCTCACGTCGCAGAATACACAAAATCTACAACATGTAATAATCCTTTCTCCCAAACATCACAAAATAGAGACTGTGTCTGTCCCCCGGATTAGCAAACATAAAATAATGCGTAAACCTCTTGAAAGTAATTTAATAAACGTTAAACAAATTAAACATGAACAAAATACAGATAATCAACTGTTACGGCTCGGATTGCTAAATATTAGATCTTTCTCTAATAAAGCACTTATTGTTAACGATATGATAACAGATCATAAAATAGACATGCTCTGTTTGACAGAAACATGGCTAAAACCAGATGATTATATTACTTTAAATGAATCTGTCCCCCAAGATTATTATTGTAAAAATGAGCCTCGTCTAAAAGGCAGAGGGGGAGGTGTCGCATCACTTTACAATAACTCTATTAGCATTTCCCAGAAGTCTAACTCTAAATACAATTCTTTTGAAGTCATGGTTCTTCATGTTTCAACACCTAATACTAAGGATAAAACATTTTTAAAATGTATTCTGGCTTTTGTATATAGGCCTCCAGGGCACCACTCAGATTTTATTAAAGAATTTGGTGGGTTCTTATCAGAACTAGTACTGGCCGCAGTTGCTACTCTACGTTTAAAGAAGATTAAAAATGGCAGTCCCACGCCGCAGTATAATGAACACACTCAGGCTCTAAAGAAAGCGGCCCCGAAAAATGGAGCGCAACTTTAAGAAAACTAAATTAGAGGTATTTCGTACAGCATGGAAGTAGAGGTGGGTGGAATGGCCAAAAATCTATTTCAGGGAATGAGAAATTTTATTTCACGGTAACGATATATTTTATGAAACAATCTCCCATTATAATTCTATATTTTATACCTCGTTTTTCTTAGATTGATTTAACTAATTTATTTATTACAGTTCATTTAAATGCTCGCCATAGTTAAAATGTAGGCAAGTTATGAAAATGTACTAAAGATATCAAATGAAGTTCTGATAATCAGATGTATTATTTATTCATATTTATCTTCTGGCTATACCATATGTATACAGTAGGAAGACAGACAACATATATAACAATAAAGTATGAATATTCACAAAGAATGAGAGTACAGTATGACTACACTGTTAAAAAAACAGTAAAAAGTCTGGAAGCAGAGTTTCCAGACATTTTCCGTAAAATTACGGGAAAAAACTGTTTCACAAAATTACATGAAATAAACTGTAAAAATACAGAGCCAATTTTACGGTCAAAAAAGGTTAAATTACAGTATAGCACTGTTGATAATTGCTCAAACTGTAAAAACAGATAAATTATATCAAAATACATTAAAAAGCAACTTCTTTTCAGGGTAATCTCTGTAAATTTGGGAATTTTTAAGTAATTTTATTAAGCTTCTCTGTCAATCTACAAAGGAATTTACTTTAAAAAAAAACATTTTAAATGTATAATAACTAAGAAACTACTAATAAAAACCAAATGTCTGTACATTTATCAGTTAATTAAAGATATATATATTATTAAAATACACCAAAAGTAGCTACATTTAAAACCTACAATACTGTTAATTAAAAGTAATTAGCAGTTATTTGAATCTATAATGAAACTCAGGTCACAGGCCTACAATAATTTCCTGTTAAATTCTTTACATGTAAAATAAATACGCAATATTAAAAAACAGTACTTTATTTTGTAACTTCAATGAAACAGAAAAAGACATTCTGGGGAAATGCAAAAATATTTATTTTTTTAAATGTTCATCTGACAGTGGGAATACAAGCGGAGTATATCAGATTCAGAACATAGCTCTGTACATAGGGCTGTCACGATTATTAAATAATCGTCTCATCGCGATTGTTTCACCTCATCGCGATGGTTTCAGATCATCGCAATTATTGCACATCTCTATAGAAGAGACGAGGGGGAGCTGTAGTGCATCTGCATATTGTATATTTTATTGTATATAATGTAACTAAAGCATGGTAATACTTGTAAAATGTACCACCACAACACAATCACTTTAAAAAAAAACTTAAGCATATACCATAAAAATAACCTGCAGTACAATTTAATATTATTTCAGTGTGAAAACCAGTCTACCAAAATCTCATTAACATAGAAGTAAACTTTTATTGTAGTCTTGCAAGTGAGAAAAAAACAGATTAGAAGCTTTTCTATGACTGATAGCATTTTAATGGGGGCTTCAATTCACTCCTGATCTGATCAATTTACTTGTAAATTAAGTATTTGGCGAATGTATTATTGACAGGTAAAAGCCTAAACCTCAAGTATGATGACCCAATTTTTTCCTATGTATTTCCAAGAAAAAGAACATAGTCTTTATATTCAGAACAATATGGTCGTTTCAAAGCTGAATAAAAATGTGTGAGAATTAAAAGTCAAAGCTCTAAAACAGAAAATTAATCGTCATAATCGCAATGATTTATTAGACAATTAATCGTCAGCCAAATTTCATAATCGTGACAGCCCTATCTGTACATGCAAGGTATTCGTTACACATCTAGACATTATTTGAGCAACTTGAGTCATATAGATTACTTATGCTACCTATAGGTGACTTGGATTGTCAGAGTTTTGGTCCCGCTCACTGTCATTATATGCCTTCTAAAAATCCTGAAGTTACCTGCTGAAGAAAGAAAAACATACATCTTAGATGGCATCAGGTAAACCTATTTTTCAGATATCAACGGTCGCAGCAAAATACTTAGACTGACTACAAATCTGTACATTAATGTACATTATACACTATATTCAGTTTACTTTCTTATAGCAAAACCTCCCAAGAGTTACTTTTGCACTTGCACAGTCACAGTGGACCCACAAGGACAACACACATTATTAATAATGGATATTATAGGAAAATGATAACGTGTAGATCAAATTTAATGTATTGCCACTGTCAAAGCAATCCTATGGAATCAAATTACTTGTCCGTCTTTGGCAATGTAGATTTTAGATTATAAACAGTCCAATCTTTTCCATACCTGGATTGTTATGGTCACCTGCGGTAGATTAGCACAAGCAGTCGATCCACAGAACCTGAAAATATTTAAATAAATTGTATTATGTTCACACGTACGAAGTAGATTTTAGATAATAAACAGTCCAATTGTTTCCATATATCTAAAACTGGATTGTCATTGTCATCTGCTGTAGATTATCACAAGCATTAGATCCCCAGAACCTGAAAATAAAATATTAAAAATAAATTGTATTAACATTTACACATACAAAGCACAAGTTCCACAGATAGTCATACAAAACATCAACAGGAAAATTAAGATATAACATTAGAGTATTGCTATGAAATTAAAACAAAATGTATAGGGAAAACATTAGATAATTTTTACCTACACTGCAAAAAGTGCCATTCTTACCAAGCAGCAGTTTTGTCTTGTTTTTATTAAAAATATCTAAAACTTCTTAAATCGATATACAATTACTGACCTAAGGAAAAGTGACCTAAGGTATTTAGGCCCGGTTTCACAGACAAGGTTTAAAACTACTCCCAGACTAAGATGAATTTTGAGCGGTCTTAACTGAAAATGTTTAAATATATCAGTGCCATTGTTTTGTTTTAAGATGCACATCAGTCATGTTTTTTTTCTATTGCATTTTAATAAAAGCAACTTAAATAGCCTAATTTAACTAAGGCATAATGAAACCGGGCCTTAGTCTAGTTTTATGTAAAATTATATAAGAATTAAGTACGTTTATGGTAAAAACAGGCAAAAAATCTGCCAATGGGATGAGATTTGTTGTCACTTAGCAAGAATGTCATTTTTTGCAGTGTAACTTTACCTACAGGTGTAATAATCATCTATCTGGATTGGAAACACATTTCTATAACCAAAAACGTTCATAAAAACGTCTCTGAAAAAAAACACTTAACTTGAGAAAACAAATTACTGTATTATATGTGCTAACGTTAATGTTACTCCTTAGCTAACCATAGCTAACATTACAGTAACGTTAGGGCTCCAGGTTTATCAGAAGAGTGCCAACAATTAGCTTTAAGACAAAAAGTGCAGCACACGAAATGAAATAATAAAATAATCGTTTAAATGTGTTATAAAACGCTTACCTCATCCGGTGGTCGGTTGCTCTGACTGACATGGTGACGACGAGTATAGTGGAGCAGGCGCTAAACGCGCATTGTTTTCCTCACAGTTTCAAAAGCATTGGCGCTTTAAATGTAGCCTACAGTCATATATTTCCCTCGGAGCGGAAGAAATTTCTTCACTGTCACTCGCACGCTACTGCTCACGGCTGTTCGCAGAGATGTTTCCCGCAGTGCCTGCCTGGCTACCATAGTAATCCATTGGAGTTTGAAAACTCCCGCTCTGGCTCTGCTGCTTGTACTGGTACGGCCACTCACAGCCGTTACGGCGCAAGTGCGCCAAATTTAAATGTTTAGCCTCTGATTGGATGATGGGAGTCTTACGCAACTAAAATACATATGCCCAAAAGGAGAGTTATAAATTTGATTGCAGATTCATTACAATATTGTTGTTTAAATTAAAAATACTGCCGTACTGTAATATATTACATAAATTATTACAAATTGTTAAAATACTGTATGTTGTATTAGCTATAGTGAATTGATAACCGTTGCACACGTAAATACTTTATTTTAATATTTAATATGTTAGGCAAAGTTTCAAAAACGTAATAGGATCTACAAAAGTTGTTTTACTACAGTTTACTATATTTAAGTTGTCAAAATGCAAAGTTGTATGTTGTTTGGGTGAGAACAAAAATAAATGTCAAAATAAATTACATTGGTGTCTGTAGAATTACCAGTTGACCTCTAAAATACCCTAAATACATAATGACCTTCAACTGCATTTAATGACAAAGCAGTTGCAATTTTACATATTTTTTACAGAGAAAATCCGTAAATTATTACTTCATTACATTTTGGGAACTGTAAAAACACTATAAATTGCTTTTAAAAAAACATAATATTTCTGTAATTTAAAATTACTAGAAATTAACCATAATTTAATAAGTAGTATTTTTTAGTACAGCAAAAATCCGTAAAATAACGGGCATTAACTTTTTAATGGAAAAAAAGGAAAAATTCTGTAAAATAATACAGACCATTACCTGTAAAATATTTTTTTTTAACAGTGTAGTGTTATAAACTGGTGTTCATGTCGTCTGTACTGTAGGTCTTTATCGCTCTTCACTCTCTATTAGATGAGCCATTTTAGTGTGTTGCAAGGTGTTGTCTTTAGGTTTGTTTATTCTCGGGCTTATTTTTGCACTGCGAGTCTCTGGTGACTCCTCACGTGTCTCCCAAAACTGGAGGTAGAAGCGCATCACATCAAAGCGCTCACGCGAGCATCATCGCGCATTTCAACGGAAGTTTCACCTTGGCTCGCCTGAAGCTAAACTTTATAAAACTATTAACAGCTTTTCAAAACAACATGACTTCTGAAATACGTGTTCAGAATGAGCTTTTTTAAATGCTGGTGCAGATCCCTGCACGAGCACTGCGGGTGAGAGAAGCGCCGGACTGGAGCGGATCACTACACTACAGACTGAAAGAAGGTCAAAAGAATGTTTGTTACGGGTGGATTAATTCATTAGTTTTTTCAGAATAGCGCCTAATTTGCAGAGCGCCGAGTTAACCACGCCTACTTATTTACATTCCGCGGAATACACGGAATAGAAAAATCTCTTACGGTTGACATTTTATTCCGCGGTAACGGAATATTCCGTCATTCCGCCCAGCCCTACATGGAAGGATAGTATTCGAAAATACAGGAAAGCCCCAAAAACTTCTAGATCCGCCTACTTTTCATCACTAATAGAAGAAAACCAGCACAACAAAAATGTTTTTATTTAACACAGTGGCTAAATTAACAAAAAAATAAATCGTCAGTGACTTCTGATCCTGTATATCAGCATAACATTGATGAATTTATGAACTACTTCACAAAAAAAAAAGATATTAAAGAAAAAATTATAACAATGCAATCAGAAGCAGAGGTGGGTAGTAACGCGCTACATTTACTTCATTACATTTACTTGAGTAACATTTTGGAAAATATGTACTTTTTAAGTCAAATTAAAAGTGTGTACTTTTACTCTTACTTGAGTAAATTTCTAATAGAAAATCTGTACTTTTACTTCGTTACATAACTTACATTGCGTGACGTTCCTTCGTTCCTTCATTTTAAAATATGCATTATAAAATGCGTTGTTTATTTCAAGGTTGTCGTCTCTTTTTACGGGCATTCCCGAGTGATCGATTCTTTTGAAAGCATTAATTGAACAATGGGCAAAACCATTTGAATAGGCTAATGAATCAGTTCAAATGATTTGTTCAGTTCGCAGCACGATCTGAATCATCGGAAGCAGGATTACTCACTCCTCGTAGCGCGAAATTTAAGATCACGCAGAACACAAAGAGCGTTGGATGAAGTGGATATTAATCTATATCTATACAATCAAAACTGCAAATGTGTCATATTGTTTGCCAGCAATGATAAATGCCCGCCATATGCGCGCACCCGCGCGACCTGTTCGTCAGACACAGCAACATGCGCGTTACCTGTCAGACACAGAGACGTGGGCTTGCAGAAATATACATTTGAAGAACAGAAGGAAGAAAACTTGTTGAT
The DNA here is from genome assembly GCF_024868665.1 of Triplophysa rosa. Taxonomy (NCBI): domain Eukaryota; kingdom Metazoa; phylum Chordata; class Actinopteri; order Cypriniformes; family Nemacheilidae; genus Triplophysa; species Triplophysa rosa. The sequence goes on along the minus strand of NC_079907.1, from coordinate 16,826,865 downwards.
GGGCGTGTGGTTCACTGTTTACTGTTTGTTTACAAGTAAGAGCGTTTCACAACACACACGTGACACAACACGAGAAAACATGAGCTTTGTTCAAAAATGTGTATTTCATTTAAGAGAGCACTGCAGATGTTCTAGATCATCTTAGGAAATGCTCTGAGTTTAGTTCATGCTTTAGTTTGACATGGTCTATTATTCTAAATAAGTTGTGTAAACTACATTGACATCAGGACTAGATGAAATTTACAGAAATGCTTGTCTCTTCTGTGTTTGTCTATTCTTTAGTCTCTCTAGTATATTGCAAAGATATCTGCTTATGATAATTAAAAATATTGATTAAAATGTAATATTAAAATATTGGCGTTAATATTAATTTTATGTAGTAGGCCTATATAATCAGATACAAAGTAACTAAGTAACTAGCTACTTGAGTAGTTTTTTCATTGCATACTTTTTTACTTTTACTCAAGTAATTTTTAAAATAGTGACTTTTACTTTTACTTGAGTAACAATTTCTCTAGTTACTTGTACTTTTACTTGAGTAAAGATTTTGGCTACTCTACCCACCTCTGATCAGAAGTGAAACCCGCTGATCAAACTAACTACAGCGCCCTTAAGTAGAAAATGCAATTATTTTGAACCGTAGATCATTATGAGCTGTCTAAAAACTTAGATAATCTAAATCAACAACATGCATACTAGACCCTATACCTACAAATCTACTGAAAGAGATGCTCCCAGAAATTATAGATCCTCTTCTTAGTATTATTAACTCATCTCTGACATTAGGATATGTGCCTAAAGCATATAAGGTGGCTGTTATAAGGCCGCTTGTCAAAAAACCCCAACTCGACCCTAGAGAACGTCTAGGTTACGGATGTAACCTCAGTTCCCTGATGGAGGGAACGAGACGTTGTGTCGAGCCGACAGATGGGGTTTGACTTGAGAACCTGTCATCTTCTGACTATTTAGAAAAGGCCAATGAAATTGGCGAATGAAATTTGCATGCCGGACTCTGCCACGGATATCCGGGTATAAATGTAAGACGGCGTGCTTCATTCATTCACCTTTTGGTCTGAGGTGCCTGAGAGCATCCCTCGGCCAGCGTTGTGGCAAGAAGGACACAACGTCTCGTTCCCTCTATCAGGGAACTGAGATTACATCCGTAACCAAGACGTTCCCTTTCTGTCGGTCTCTCGACGTTGTGTCGAGCCGACAGATGGGGTTCTTATGGAAAACGCCACAGCGCTGTGCCGCATTTCAATCTCTATGGAAGCGATGCTAACTGGCCTGGGCGTGTCAGACGTGAGCGCTAGCGCGAAATTGTAACCATCCAGTGGAGAGGTAGGGAGTCCCAGAGCTTTTGAAGAAAAGGTGGTAAGCCCCTGCCACCGGCCGTCACGGGCGCAGGCCTTGTTTCTCTAACAGTGAGAAGCTGCCCGGCACCGTAAAGGCCACTGGGTAAGCATTATTTCCCACCTGGGGGAAAAACGCTACAGAGACCACTACCTACCGTGGGGATGAGTAGTGGAGACACCCGCATGGTCTCGCCGGCAGGGGAGAACTCATGGGAAAAAGTGCGGACTGGGTGTACCGCAAGGTGGAAGTCCACCTAGGGGAGGTCATGTGTTCCGGAGGTGGTGAACATACCAAGAGGAAAAACATCGGACAGTACCACCAAGTGGGGGGGTTACCACGTCCGGAGCACTAGGTCCGGTTAGAGCTATGCGGTAGATAACTCAGCTGGTCCCCAGCCTAAGGGGACAGGGCTGCTCTACCCAGCCCGCCCCAAGGAAGGTGCTTAGTGATGGATGGAATGCCTGTTCTTTGCCCAGTGGGAGAAGAAGGGAGGCTGAAATAGCACGTTGACCCACCTAGTAGTGGGGAAAGTGATTTCGCAGGCGTATGCCCTACCGGTCGCCGGTCTTACCTGTTACCCTGCAAGACACGGGCTGACACCGGTTCCACTCGGAGGTTGTAGAACCTCGCGAAGGTGTTTCGCGTAGCCCAACCCGCAGCTCTGCAGATGTCTGCCAGAGAGGCGCCCTGAGCCAGTGCCCACGAGGAGGCTACACCCCGAGTGGAGTGTGCCCTCACTCCTAACGGGCAGGGGCGATCTATAGATCGGTATGCCGTAGCGACGGCGTCCACGATCCAGTGCGCCAGTCTCTGTTTGGAGACAGCCCTCCTCTTCTGCTGACCTCCAAAACAGACAAAGAGCTGGTCAGAGCTTCTGAAGCTCTGCCAGCGGTCTAAGTAGAGGCGCAGCGCGCGTACTGGACACAACACGGATGGGGTTGGGTCTTCCTCCCCAGTGGGGGGTCTCAAAAAGCCCACCTTGCGAGATGGGTGCATCGAAAAAGCAAACTTTCTTAGCGTCCCGCATCTGCGCAAGGTTGAGCCAGAGGTGTCTCTCCTGGACCACCAAAGTGGACATCGTCCGACCGTAGGGTGAAGTTGGTGGCGGTGCGGAGTTCCTGCATTAACCCTGGGTCGGTCTTACCCTCGTGGAGCTCCTTCAACGCCTTGGCCTTATGGACCTGCAGGATGGCCATAGCGTGAAGGGAGGAGGCAGCCTGGCCCGCAGCAGCATAAGCCTTAGACACCAGGGATGCCGAAAACTTACACGCCTTGGACGGGAGTCTAGGTCGAGCTCTCCAGGTGGGCGCCGGCTGTGGGCACAGGTGCACCGCGACAGCACGTTCCACATGGGGAACATCGACATAGCCCCTGGCTGCCCCACCATCGAGGGAAGTAAAGGCGACAGAGCTGGTCTGACGGAAATGAGCCGAGAAGGGGGCGTTCCACATCTTACTGAGCTTCTCATGCATTTCCGGGAAAAATGGAACTGGGGCCGGGCGCGGCTTGGAGTCGCGCTCGGACCCGAGGTACCACGTATCCAGCCGCGAGCGCTGGGGGAGAGGCGGTGCACTGCAGCCCAATGCTCTCTGCGGCCCAGGAAAGCATGGTTGACATCTCGATATCCGCCTCTTCCTGGGCTCGACCCCCCGAGGGAGGGAGCTCAGAGGAATCGTCGTTATCGGATGCCAGGGACGGTCAGACGAGCGAGACGGGGCGCGAACGGTCCGCGAGCCTGTGGCTGACGGATGAACGCTCATGGTAATCCCCATATCACCCCCACTGCTCGCCGTAGCAGACGGTAGGGCCGTAGCCACTGCAGTCCCGGAACGGGAAGCTGACGAGGTGGCGGCTGTGTCCATGAAGAACACAGCTACTCTTGACCGCAACATCTGGATCGCCATCCGCCCGCAGTGCGGGCAGGATGTATCCACAAAGGCTGCGTCAGCATGCCGGAGACCCAAACACCTGAGGCAGACATCGTGTCCGTCCCCCTCCTCGATGAGTGCGTTGCACCCACGAGAAGAGCGGACCATGCCACGCTGGAGAAATTTGCTCTTTTAGAAGAAAAATAGAAATAACTCGAACACCTCTGGAACTGCCGAGACGCCCAGGGGAAGTCGCTGCAGGAAGGGACAGTCCGCTGCACCACGTTGTACAGAATCCTGCAGAAAAAAGACGATCAATGTAGATCCGTGTAACTATCATAAGACCAAAGGCTCCGAAGAATAAAAGGTGAATGAATGCAGCATGCAGTCTTCCTTTCATACCCGGATATCCGGGGCGGAATCCGGCATGCAAATTTAATTCGCCAATTTCATTGGCCTTTTCTAAATAGTCAGAAGATGATAGGTTCTCAAGTCAAACCCCATCTGTCGGCTCGACACAACGTCGAGAGACCGACAGAAAGGGAACTATGGAACTACAGGCCTATATTGAATCTACCTTTCATATCTAAAGTTCTGGAAAAGTAGTTTCAACTAAATTTTGCTCCTTCCTCCAAAGGAATGACATCAATGAAGAATTCCAGTCTGGATTTAGAGCATGTCACAGTACAGAGACTGCTTTGATCAGAGTTACAAATGATCTGCTATTGGCATCTGACCAAGGTTGTATCTCGTTATTGGTGCTGCTAGACCTTAGTGCTGCATTCGATACCATTGACCACAGCACACTCCTACATAGACTCGAAAATTATGTCGGCATTAAAGGAATAAGGAAATGGTTTAAATCTTATTTATCTGACCGTTTCCAATTTGTAGCAATAAACAATGATGTGTCACGCAAATCGCAAGTCCAGTATGGCATACCACAGGGCTCAGTCTTAGGGCCTCTGCTCTTCGCTTTATACATGCTACCTCTAGGAGATATAATAAAGCAACATGGAGTTAGCTTTCACTGTTATGCTGATGATACTCAACTTTATATTTCCTCGAAGCCTCATGAAACACAGCAGTTCCATCGAATAATGGAATACATAGGTGATATAAAAAACTGAATGAGTAACAATTTTTTATTACTGAACTCGGACAAAACTGAAGTGTTACTTATTGGACCGAAAATTGCTATACGTAACAACCAAGAATACTGCTTAATTATTGACGGATGTTCCATAAAACCCTCGTAGTCAGCAATGAATCTTGGCTTTCTATTCGATAGTAATCTGTCATTTGAGAGCCACGTCGCCAACACCTGTAAAATTGCGTTTTTCCATCTTAAGAATATATCTAAACTACGTCATATGCTGTCAATGTCAGATGCAGAGAAGTTAATTCATGCATTCATGACATCAAGACTAGATTACTGTAATGCACTGTTAGGTGGTTCCCCTGCAGGCTTATTACAAAAACTCCAACTGGTCCAAAACGCGACAGCTCGAGTTCTTACACGTACAAAAAAGTATGAACATATTAGCCCGGTTCTGTCAACCTTGCACTGGTTACCTGTAAAGCATTGAGTTAACTTTAAAATCTTGCTTATTACCTATAAAGCCCTACATGGTTTAGCTCCTCAGTACTTGAGTGAATTCCTCTTGTATTACAGTCCTTCATGTGCATTATGCTCTCAGGCGTCCTGTCAGTTGGTAATACCATGAATTTCAAAATCAAGTGCAGGTGGTAGATCCTTTTCCTATTTAGTGCCTAAACTTTGGAATAGTCTTCCCTGCACTGTCCGGGAGGCAGACACACTCTGTCAGTTTAAATCTAGACTAAAGACGCATCTTTTTAATCTTGCATACACTACACTTCTATAATATAAATCCTTAAAGAGGGTTTAGGCTGCATTAATTAGAACAACCGGAACCAAAAACACAACTGATGTACTTGTTGCATCAAAGAGTGCTGAACAGTACTCTACTCTCAGCCAGTCTTGTCTCATTGTTCCAACGTTACCACAGCGAGCAGGATGCAGTTCATGGCCAGACCTGATGGTAGAGCAGAGAATGGAAAGCGGTGACCTGACAAGAGCTGAGATGATAGAGCTGGATAAAGAAGGACGCGGTCACTTGACACGTCTTCACCACAAAATTTCAAATGCTTTTAGATTATTAATGATAATCTTAAAACTATAATTTACCTTATTAGTAAGTTTATTTATTTTTATTTAGCCTTGTTGTGCAAGCTCTGTCGAGCTTGTGCAGAGGCAGCAGCTTTTACCAGAGGGGAACTGGAATCCCTTGGTTGGACCTGGGTTCTCCTGAGTTTTTTTTTTTTTCTCGACTAGAGTTTTGGGTTCCTCGCCACCGTTTGCATACTATTTGCCTGGCCAGGGGGGCTGCCCTAGAATTAGAATTTTAAAGTTTTACTTAATTAATATTGCATATAGGAATTTATAGTCCGTTATATTTGACCTGTGCTTCTCTCTCCTTTATCTTAAATGTGTGCTCTCACTGTGCGTCTGCGTCCGTGTGTCTGTGCGTCCGCGTCCGTGTGTCTGTGCGTCTGTGTGTGTGTGTGTCTACGTCTATGCGTGTTAGTACGTGTGCATATTGTGTGTGTGGAGTGTTTTGTATGTGGGTATGTCTGTCTTCTGTGTTTTCACCTTTTTCTTGTTTTTACAGGTACATCTTTAATTGTTTTGCTTATAGTCAATATGTCTCATGTACAGCTGCTTTGTAACAATGAACATTGTAAAAAGCGCTACGTAAATAAAGTTGAGTTGAGTTAAAAGTTATGAGAGACCGGTTGCATTAAAACCTTTTGCATCATTAACTCTACCTAGCTAACCTTACCTAGAATGGGTATTATCAGCATTTGTAATATTTGCTATGCCTTCAGAAGGAGACTTCGGGCAGCTGCTCGAAGAATTCGCCTAACATGGGTGATTTTATTGTCAAGAAATGTACTTACTAATTAATATTACCCCAGAAATGCATTTTTACAACAAACCAAGGTCAATATTAATGTTACATTAGCTTTACAATAATTTACAGCATGTTGAATTGTACAAGAAAGTCGGCTGTAACTGTTTGCGGGCTGTGCATGGTATTCGGACACAACATTAGTATACACACGTACGAATCTCGAGAGAAATAGTCCCCCGGATATTTCTCGTCTACTGTTCTATGAATACTGACGATTCGGACATACTATTCATTCGCCTACTGCTTTTTGCCTACTATATAGCATGGAAGTATGCGATTTCGAAGACCCAAGCGTGCCACACACATCCTGAAAATTGAAGCCAAACTAATTTGATCGCCCTCTGGTGGCTGGCTGCAGTATAGGTCAAAAACCCTGCCCTTTCAATGTTAATGAATGGTAATCATGCCAAACTAATAAAATGAATTGCTCTTGAAATATAAATTTTAGTCAAATATGGTTTCTGTAATTGTAGTTAGTTCGTATCACACTGATGTATGTTCAAGTGTTACTTTTGTTTCTCTAATAAGTTTGGTTTTGTTTAGTTATAAGTTCAGGGCTTGACATTAATAACTGCCAAATGCAGGTAGATATCAGCTGTGGCGGGTAAGATAGCCACTCCCACTATCCATTTTGTCAGATTGAATCAAATGTTTTAATTGTAGTTGTGATGTGCAATGCAACACTACTACTCCCATGAGCACTCATCGGAATGCGCACTACCAATGTCACACAACACATAAGTCCACGCGATGAAGTGAAATGAACAGAAAAGTCAGTTGGTCATAGCGCCAGAATGTTGACTAAAAGAGTGAGAGCAGCCTTTTACAAACAGGTGATTCTGTCCCCAACACTTTTTTTTGACCGACCGCCTATATTTCTTAACATGTTCTCTGGTTTGTTACTTAGATTTGAGTTTAGTAACATTTAGCCAATCACAAGCTGAATCATCTCTAGGGGCGCTTCTGCCAAGAGCTTTAAATCTACAGTTGCGCTCGTGATTTCTTTCATTCACTTCATCATTGCTCTTTTGGTGATTTAGGGTTAAATGCGCCCCAGAAAAAGCAAAAAACTATGAGTTATGTCGCGATGACATGATTCCCCGATCAAATTTACATGTTATGATTTGAGATGTTGCGAGCATTGCGATCATGCGACGTGACAAAAGACAATAGAACCCGTTAAGAACAAGGCATGTGATGTCATTATATTATCATACTTTATCATATTTAATACTTTAATTCGTTACCGTTATGTTCTTAACTTTAACTGGTCTGTAGGAAAGGCAGGCTTAGATATATAATATTTAATATTTTTAGAATATATTAAATATATATATATATAAAAATTGCTCCAAATTATTAAAGGATTCATAAAATGAGCACTTTCAACAAGTTGTTATGATTTATTAGGGTCTTCATGAAATGTCTGGAACATATTTTGCTTAAAAACATTCAGTGGTTGTGTAAACAAAACCCTTTTTGCCTCATCAAAAACAGCTATACTCACAGCAATCCGTTTTGGTGCATGTCTCTTTAAATGATAATGAATTACAGCGAACCCAACCCCCTTCCATCCGGCGAGTCAACACAACACACGTGTAGTACTGCCATGGCAATGGTTTAGCTAAATTATGTTTCCTGAACTCCTCTGCGGTTAGTTTAGTTTTAAACGTCTCAAATAATTATCAAATTATTAAATAAATATTATTATCACAGCAAACAGCGCTCACGTTGTGCGTGTATGCTTGCCTAAAATCTACATAATGCGCACCTGCACATCTCAGCGGAATTACGTGAATTTTAGCGCTTGTCGTTGACAAGTTATAATGTTACACACACAACGTGAGAGCATAACTAGTATGTTGTGACAGATTTTTCAGCCTAAGGACAAATGATTTAAGACGTTTAAAACTAAACTAACTGCAGTGTTCGCCCCTGTTCATTAGCAAAACAAACAGCTTGCCGCAGCTGAACATATTAACACACAATGTATTAACATACATACAGCTAAACTCCAAGTGCCCATTTGCCAAATAACATATAAATATAGACTAAGTTTAATGCTGGCTTTGAATGTTCTATTTAGCCCGTGACTGACTTAGCTCCCTTCACTATCGTATGCTAATGCTATCCTCCTATATATACAGTACATATACGTCAATTCAGACTGTTAATAAATATTACTTACATCGGCAGCTTTGTCTCGTTCAGTTGGTCGCGATCCATCTTGAGGAACAACTTTGAAGCTAATCCTGCTTGTACTGTCCCAGGTTGATAAAGCACCCCGGCTTGAAGTGATTCGCGCAAACAAGCAGGTTTTTACTTATGGTTTCTGAGGGATTTCCACTAAAAATAAATAAATCCACTCCTGTCTCTTCCGAGGTTAGGACTCTATGCAGCGACTACATTGCATGTTGTCCACGAACTTTAGCCATGGCGTCACGCACACCGCTGTCGCTTGTGAAAACAACAATGGCGGCAGCGCCGTGGGTGGAATTGTGTAGATTAAGTGGCAGTAATATTATAATAAGAGCCTGCGTCTACATCACATCAGGAGAGAAATCTCGCATGCTTGCAGAGAAAGGCTTACCAAAACAAAGTTACTGGGATCTTGTTTTTCACGTTTTCTGGGTTGTTAGATGCACCGGGGACCCGATTATTGCACTTAAACATGGAAAAAAATCATACAATGGGTCCTTTAAACAACATTGGTTATATGGTAAAGGCAGTGTGTTCCAATAGACTATTTGCTATTATGGCATTTTCCAAAAATTGCCACTAGGGTGCTAATTGGTAATCTAATTGGTGCCAATTGGTATTCTATGTAGAATGTATTATAATAACATACACATTATGTGCATAATTTGATCATTGAGGGCCCCCCAAGTTTTAAAATGGCTGCTATGCCCCTTAGTCCCTTGTCCTCAAGTCCACTGAGCTTGAGAAGATGCTAGCTGCATCTCAATTGATGCTCAATTGCATTTGTCGGGCACATACGTCATTGAGTTTTATTTTTTTAGGTTTTATTTCAGAAAGGCATCCGTTAAAATTCAAGGTAAGAATGAAACTACAATGATTGCATCTTAAGAGAAATAAATGTTCATGTTTTTTTTTTAACTCAAATGAGACAACCTCAATAACGTATGTGCTTGACAAATGCGACCTCCGTCAATCTCCATTTTAAAGGGTGTTAAATCTAGCTAAATCAAGTAAAATGACTCAAAATCGAGTAATTTTAGCATGCCAAAGTCAACTTTAATCAAATAAAATGTATTTTCCCTACAACAAAATTGTGGCCAGTGAAAATGAGAGTGGTTAGTTACTTTAGAAAACCACTAGCCACTGTGGCTGGTGAGCAAAAAAAAGATGTTATAAAAAGGGGTATAGTAACATGATTTCTTCGTTTTCAAGTGAGTCATCGGAAATATGGCGGGGACCTTGATATCTCGGCTCCACCTTGTGCTCACTACTGCGCAGATGCTGGCTCCAAATTACATCATTAGCACAATATGTCAGTGTCCATATCTTGGACATTTTGGCTTAATTTTTTTCTCACTCTACAAGTGAACTGGGACGTGTCGTCAATCTTTTATATGGTCTATAAACTTTTAAAAATTAAGGTGCTATAGAAAAACCTTTTTCGTCTAAATTGTTCCATAAAGAACCTTTAACATCCGAAGAACCTTTCTGTTTCACCAACCCACTGAAGCCGCTGCGTTAATATTAGCCATTCCACTTTTTCTGGCTAAAGGTTGCAGGCTTCCCATCTAGTTGCTTTGTTTGAGCGTGTGTTTCACCAGGAAGTTCTGGGATGTGACGATTTACTACGGATAGTGCTCACTTCAACGTCTTTTCCCACATAAAAATCATTTGACCTCGGTACACTTAGAATATTTGTATGTTTTAAAAACATTTTTTTATAATGTATAAATGTACAGTATGTTATAATGTAAATACAGTAAATCACACTCCAATACATCATTGCAAAATTAAAGCACAAATGACAGTAGACAAAAGCTTCTCCTGCTGCCAGTAAAGGTGCTAATTTAGTTAACGGTCCAATGTGTCCTATTTGAGGAAAGGAACAAACGACTTTTCTTTTCGTATGGGTTGGAGAACAGGTTGAGACAGATTAAATGCACCCTTACTCCCTGCGTCTGATTTGTCTTTGCAGTACTGAGAAAGTGTTTTCCAGTTTTGTAAAAAATACACCAGTCTCAATATTCAGAGTGTTAACATGCTGTCTAGGGCTGAAACTAGTTAGGTGTGAGATTAGTGTGGCACAGCTTGGACATGTGTTCTAAACAAAAATCAAAGGTCATGGTTTACAGCCAAAAGAGACATAAACATTCATTAGAGTGGCAAGTAAAACAATACTTCTGCACCATTACTAAATTTTGCCTGGGGCATTTATATTTTAATTGCATGATTATTTGCCATGCTGCTAGTGTAATAAATCATATGACTCAAAAATAGCTAATCTTACATAAATGTGTATTTTAAGCAAAATAACTAATTAGTAACTTTGCAGCTGAAGGAGTGAGTCACTTCTCTTACACCGAGACCTTTGGTTCGAGGGAAGTTGTGGATTCTGGTAATGGGTCAGAAAAATGCAGTGAAATGAAACGTTGGGCATTATTTCAGGGCTGTCAGGGGAAATGAAACAACACCTCGACATGGCTTTGGAGCGACTTTATTGGGATGGCATAATGCACTGCTTACACCCGCTGAGAGGAGAGACTATGAATAAGCTTTGAATTTATAACTCCCTGATCCACTTTTAAATATGTAAAATTTTCATTGACTCGATGGTTCAGGTTGTCACAGTGGGTCTGTTTTGTCTGTTTTTCTCCTTTTTTATTGCTGAAATTCACCTCAGCCGTAATTGGATCAAGACTAAATACAAAATTTATCTGAGCATTTTTGTGCCAAAATCATCGTTTTATGTGCTATGAATTATCGGGAAAAACTAATCTACGAGAAATGCTGAAAAGCCATAATGTTTTGTATTAGTGATCAGAATTACACTATATATATGTTAGTATTGGCTGTCTTTTTTACTGACTTGGATTGCTCCACGAGTTTAAGTTGAAGATCCATGCTTTTCATTTAAAACATAATATGTTTAATTTATGTATTTTGTTGCTTTTTTCATTCTACAACAGAACTATTCAGGAGTAAATAATATAAATATAAACTTTGATGTTGTCAAAGCGTTTGGACATCACTGTAACCCTAAAACTTTGTAAATAGATAAAACAACATGTATGACGTCCAAACAATAATTTGAAGTGGGTTTTAAGTTGTTTTACTGTAAGAATTAAACAGAAATAAACTCATTCATTCTAACATTATATATTCACAACTGTATTTGGTAAATGTTGCATGCTCTACAGCATACATTTCTCATTTAATAAAGTAATAGTATTTTAAGGCAACATGTCCATTAAGGTAATGTACCCATAACTTGTACCTTGACTTTAAATAGTCCAAATGATTAATGTTCCCTGGCATTTATTGATGGATCCTGATCTTTTAGTCCATTTACGCTTGTTCTTCGTCCATGCTCTAGGGCTTTCAAAAACACACCTTGCTTTCTTTCTCCTCTGCTCTTTTTCTGTCCTTCATGCTTCTGTTGAATTTGTGGTTGCCAAAATTGGGCCTCGGCTCCAGTAGGGTATGTTACCATGGCAACCCCAGAGCTTATCTGCTACCAGCTTTTTGGAAACCAAACAACACAGCCTTTCAAATGTGTTTGACTTTCCAACAGCCTGCCATAGCCGTCCAAGAAGCAATAAATACACACACTACATGCATAAACATATTTCATATAAATTCATACACGGCTGGATCCATTACTGGACATGTTCTTTGAGCGCATGCTAATGTATGTCTTTCCGTGTGGTACCTTGTAATCATGCTCTGATTACCCAGCACAGACATATTTATAAATACAAACAATATTGCATTCCTCAAGCTATTGTCACTATGAACTACAGTAATACATTCAAATCTCATTTCAGCATGGGGTATCCTCTAGTATTTATAAAGAATTTAAAAATACTCTTAAATGCTCCCTCAGAATTTAAAAGCTGATTATGTTCTGTAGGTGGACTTTCACCCCTCCAGGGAGAAAAAGAAAATCAACAAAACAAATTAAAATGTTCTTATTGACTGGAATCGGTTGTTAATGGCATCAGGATCCTGCAATAATAAACTATGAAATTAAAACTCTGTTGTGAACTTGTAAAATGTTCCTTTAACATGTACACTAACGCTATTTAAAGAGAGTATGTTTTTGTGTATTGTTCAAATGATAAGTGAAAATGGTGCTGGTGATTGCTTGGGATATATCAGCCAACTCAACTGAATATTTACTCATTAATTATAAGGTTAAGATGTTTAGTTTTCTTCTCAGTTTGATTAGAGTAAAATCAAGTTTTTAAGAAACATCACCTGGCCAAACCCTAAACCCCAAAATTTCAAACTTAACTTGTACATTTCTAAAATGAGAAAGTTCTTAAACAGAACACCCACAAATGAAACATGCTCATGTACAAAAATGAACTCTTAAGGGAACACACCACTGATGGCTTTTGTACCTTACAAATTATAGTTTTTTACTTTTTTGGACAGTGTAAAAATATGCTCTTAATCTAACATGGAACCACATGTGGGTTATGGCTCTGTAGGGACAGTTGCATGTTAAAAGCATCCAATCACAGTACTAATTATTCCTTCACCATAATTATGATTAAGGAAATTATTGAACTATATAATTTCAAAAGGGGAAAGACTGCAATCTCTGAAATTGTTTTCCAAGCATAGAGTTCAATAACCTCAGTTCAATCACATTAAACACTGTCAAAACATGTATTTGTTTTTTAAACTTTTTTTGTATGTTAGTTTATTTTATTTTACGTGTTATTTACCTCTCTACTTTCGTGTCCAAATAAAAATAATAATAATAGTGCATTCCTGACGTGTACATGAAACAATATCATTTTAACCCTAAAATAATGTTTGAAATGTGGTGTCTTTCCTCGCTTCCGGTACATGGTGATCTTTTCCTAAATACAGGATAGAAATGCTACTGTTATATTGGTTCTCTTTTTATCTTCCCATAATTTGTCCTTGCTAGCTGTCTATACCTGTCAGTCTTAAAGTGTCAGTTATACACTCTCCCTTTCCTCTAAACATCTTCTGCGGTGAGATGCCCAGCATTGGTCCTGATATATAATGTTTGGTTTGGTTTAACTCCTGCCTTGGTAAAACTTTTTTAAAAGCTAAAGATCGTTCATTGCAGAAAAGGGAGTATACAGCTCCTGTGCATTATGTCATCTGTACCCAGACTCCAGCACTTAAAAGCACCTTGATGGTGGACAAAAACTTTTACTCTAATATGGAACCATAGTGTTGCTGTACAGACACGCACACACAAACAAAACATACCTTAATCTACAAACCAAAAGTATGTATATATATATATACAGTATATATATATATTTAACAGAAAATAATGTACAACAAAACTCGTTAAATACATATTGAAACAATTTCTTTGACCTTTTATGATTAATGCCTTTGTAGGCTAACAAATATTGATTTATGTTTATAGAATTTTAGAATTTAAAAGTTTTACTTAATTAATATTGCATATAGAAATGTATAGTCTGTTATATTTGACCTGTGCTTCTCTCTCCTTTATCTTAAATGTGTGCTCTCACTGTGCATGCGTGTCTGTGTGTGTGCGCGCGTGCGTGTCTGTGTGTGTGCGTACTTGTCTGTGTACGTGTGCGTCCGTGTGTGTGTGTCTATGTCTATGTGTGTTAGTACGTGTGCATATTGTGTGTGTGGATTGTTTTGTATGTGGGTATGTCTGTCTTCTGTGTTTTCACCTTTTCTTGTTTTTACAGGTACAACTTTAATTGTTTTGCTTATAGTCAATATTTCTCATATACAGCTGTTTTGTAACAATGAAAATCGTAAAAAGCGCTATATAAATAAAGTTGAGTTGAGTTGAGTTGAGTTTATGTAAAAGCAAAACTAAAGAGATTGCTCAGATTGTATTTTGATTGCATTTTGAGTTGCTTCAGACTGTCCCATCATTCACGCGGGTTAAAAGGTAGACACTAAGATGTGTAGTTCATTAAAGAGTCAGAGGGAAAATGTATGAAGGAAAACAAAAGCATGATGATGGAAAGGAATATGAAAGAGGGAAGAGTGGAGAAAGTCAAATGGAGTTGTTCTTTTCATGGACGGGTTGCCAAAGCCATGATTGGTTCTCTCAATGTGTTATTTCAGACATTTATCCACTTTTCATGCTTGGCCACAGGGTCCAATTCATATTTTTTTGTTTCACTCTCTCTCCCCCAACCCATGATTTAAACTGTATTACAAGCTCCTTCTTTCTCCAAAGAATATCTCACTAAATAGCCTGACGCATTTATTCACATATCCACACACCATGATATGAAAATCCCTGTACTTGTGCTTAACAATACTATTTTCAATATATAGCTGCGGAAACAATTAAGAGACCATTCATAATTGTTATCTAATCATCATTTCTGGATGTATTGTGGCCATTCTAGTTCAGTGTCTGTTGAATTTCCACAAAATCAAACCTCTGGAGGGACATAAAGTCATGCAGCATCTATGTGAAAGACTGACAACATGACAAGACACATGAAAACTGTGATAAAAAGCAAGGTTATTACAAATATTTTAGAACTTTTTCTAATTACATGTAAAATATTACTGTTGTATTGCTTACAAGTGAACATGAACTTGTTTTCTTTGCTGTATTTGAGGGCTGAAAAAACACAGAGCACCTTTTCTGTTATTTTGACCTGTTTCTCCAGTTTTCATTTTCTGCAAATAAATGCAAATGGAAAGAATATTTTTATTTGAAGTTAGTAGTTCACAGGTTATAATAAAAAAAAATATTTTACCTAAACACATAAATATTAAATTCAGAAAAACTAAGAACGGTCTTTGAAATGGTCTCTTGTTTTTTTTTCTGTAGCTGTAGGTATATGCGTGTGTGTGCATGCGTGCGTGTGTGCGTGTATTACAAATTTACTAAATAAGACAACATTGTCTTGCATATCATCGATGTCCAAATTTGGTCAATTTCATATTTTTCATATAAATCGATGCTATTGGTCAGTCCCCATGTGGGTCTGTTATTTTTACAAATTAGCTAAATAGCAAATAGCTTGAGAGCAAATCTCTTAACTCCATTGGACACTTCAACTGTCTGAGAAGTCTCGTAACGCCACCTCTTCTTCACTCCGCGGGAGATTCTCGGCATTACGTCTCCTGATTGAAAGTTTTTTAGACAATAACGAGTGAAAATAGTTAGGTTAGATACATTTGAGTAGGTCTGCTTTGTTAAAAATCGATAGCTGTAATGCTTCGGTGCAAAGGAAGCCTGTGAGCCACAAAGATAAGTTTGCGAGCAGATTCGGCTAATTTCCACCTATTAGACAGCCTAGTCAGCTCATCGTTTTTTGTATTACATCACT
Source organism: Triplophysa rosa (assembly GCF_024868665.1). Taxonomy (NCBI): domain Eukaryota; kingdom Metazoa; phylum Chordata; class Actinopteri; order Cypriniformes; family Nemacheilidae; genus Triplophysa; species Triplophysa rosa. The sequence continues at coordinate 16,811,115 of NC_079907.1, read as the reverse complement.
TATAGTTCTTAAACCTTTAAAATAGAGTTTAGGAAGATGTATGTAACCACAGTCGTTAGCTTTGGTTAACGATTGAAGCCTTTTCTCTTGTCAAGAGGCTCAACGCGACCGCTGACTTTATTTGCATGCAGATTAATTTCCGCCTATTAGACAGCCTGTTTAACGTTTTATTTTGGTATTGCATCACTCATAGCTCTAACGTTTAAAATATAGTTTAGGAAGATGTATGTAACCACAATCATTAGCTTTCATTAGCTTTTAAAGCCTTGTCTCTTGTCAAAAGGCTCAACGCTACCGCAGACTTTGATGAACACTGCTGGCAGCAGCGACGTCTGTGTCCGTACCATTCTTATCAATGACAGCTTAATCTCGTATCTCCCTGCTCCCAAGTTATAAACCGTGTATCTCTGATTAAACATGGTTTTGGGGAAATGTTGTGTTAATGTTGGTACACAACAGTATATGATAGCAATATAAGGTATAATACCAACTTTAACGATACAATGTTTAATAACTCAAAAAATATGCAGTTTTTTTAACTTCCTGAAAAATAATGGTTTTGGAGATACGAGGATTCCGCCCGACAGCGACAATATATAGGGAGTTGTCTATTTTTGCGAAATATCATATCATATATAATATATGGGATAATATTTCAATTTTTGTAATATATGGGATAATATTTTAATTTTTGTAAAACTTAAGAATTGTATGAAAACTGTACTAATATAGCATATATCTTATTCTGCATGTAAGACACTTCTCCAAAGACAGAGAAAAATTGTCCCACTGGGGTACCTTACAACACACTCTAGTGAATGCTAGAAACTTGTACATCATATCAAAGCTGCCCTCGCAGTCAACCATGCATTTGACAGCGCAGATCTAAGCTGTGTGACTGACTGTCAATCTCCCTGAACAAGCCAACCCTCACATGCACACACACACTGCTGGTGTTCCCTATAGTGCACTGCACGGGGCACAATACTACCAGTCTGGTCTAATCGTCCATTTCTCTGAGAGATGTTAGGATAAAGAAGGGAGAGGAGTGAGGTGTTGGGCAGTCAACCTGGAGCACCAATACTGTAATAATAGCCTCTCTCTGTCAGCAGGGCCATGTGAAAACAAATTAGTCCAATGATTAATGGATGCGAATAACAGGACGCAGAATGCCAGCAGAGAGGAGAGACGCAGGAAAAGACCCAACATCTCTTCTCACGTGCACACACAAGACATAGACTTGACTTCAGCTGTTATTATATAAAGCGAATTACATATCCCTAAAGGAGGATTTGTTAACAGATTTTACCAGTGGTGGACTGGCCGTCTGGAGCACCGGGAGTTTTCCCGGTGGGCCGCTGCTCAATGTGGGCCGGCCCACTGTAAGGATATAAAGAAATAATAATAATATTTTCTTTTGCTCACTTGTTATAGTTACCATCTATAGAACCTAGTCACAGCAGTAAAAGTGCTCGTCAATGGATAGTCGTTTCACATATCCTGCAGTGAACGCGTCAAGATTATTGAAGCAATCTTCGGTGAAATGAGGTGCGCACAGTAAAACCCTGGGGTTATACTCATTTGGTATCATTTGAAAAATGAATTGTAACCATTGTTCCCTCAGAAGTTCTTCCTTTGGTAGTTGAAATAAGACGGACTTAGTTTCACAACATAGAACACAGGTTCTAGACATGATACACATGTATTACGAAAGAGCAACAGTGTTTTGGGGGAGGAGACTAGTAAAGTTTTCGCGGCAGTCCCAGCAAAACGTAGGCGGGGACTATGTCTAGTGACGTAGATACGCGGCGGTTAGAGACTCGGACTAGCTCATGTCTTGTTTGCATGATTCAGAGTCGACTCCCATTTTTACAAGCCAATAACTTTTGTTATTTATTCACCTTCGGACTTACAACTTGGCAAACAGCTTACTTTCAAACACGGCAACATAACACACTGCATGAAATGTAATTTTCATGATCTCATGCTACTTACTCTTTAATAAATATTTCTGTTAACCCCTTCACTGCTGACTGCACTTGGGTTCTGTCCACCACACCCCTGACACAAGCCATAATATAAGATATTATATTAAGTAAGCAATATGGTGGACTTAATTAACATTGAAGAATTCAATAGATTGCAGAACTATTATCACAGGTAAAGAAATGACTATTCTTGGTCAAATTTCTTTTTAATGTACAGTTTTATAATGCTTATTGAAGTTAAGCCAAAAGCGTGAATGTTTCTCTCTTCTCGGTTTATAATTCTAAATGCTCACTTTTGTTTAGCCTTGTATGTTGATTTTGAACTTTATATTTGGTGTAATAAAATAGTTTTTAGCAAAGTCTAGTCACACCTTTTTGGAAGCATTTAAGCAAATTCTCTTGTCTAGGAAATTATTCATAAGTAGGAAGTCATCACCCTTAAAACACGGTAAAACTTGAATCTTTGACTCAGGTGTGTTACATGTCATGGTCAGTAAAGTGTCATTTACAAAAAATTCATTACCCTACACACTGACATGTTTAGGCAGGCTTTTATGTAATTCTGATGTCTTAGACTGCACTGGCCTTTACTGTTTGTTGTTTTATTGGCTTTGCAATGTGTCTTTAAAAGGTTCATAGACACATTTGTTTCTAATTTGTGGTGTTATAGAATGATTTGTGCTGCAAGAAGCTGGTGTATTATGTTGACAGCCTGGTGTTGTGGTCTGCTCCTGGTGAAGAAGTCCAGGGCCACGTTTTAGTCCCAGTCCGCCATTGGATTTTGCTATCTTCTAGGAACTAACTTGGAAAAAGACTAGAAAGTAACAAAGAAAACTTAACACTGGCAAACAGATGCTCGCATGATCATAACAGCCACATCTGTTGAAAATAGGCCTACAATTAAACAGACTGGAGAGACCACAATCTAAAAGTGCGACGTATTTTTTATTAAGTTTCCCCCTCATCACAGAGAAAAATATAGCACATACAAATGTAAAGCAAAACAGTACCAGACATCTCAATTCCATACATGTATCACCTGTTTCCACCACAATCACATGACAGGCCTTACTCTGTAACTTGATTCTGCAAACCGCTTTTCCTAAGTTTGTTTTAACCTCCTTGGGGGGTGCAGTTAGCTCGAACCCAGGCTATGAAACAAAGTCTAACGATATAAAAACCATATAAACAGGGCAGAAAAATTTACCCATTTTTAATCTTACATGTGAAAGATCCTGTAGATGGGGCTTGTGTGAGAATGGGGAACACGACTCTAGCGCCATTAAAAAAGAGACATGGCATGAGCCGGAGCAGGTTTTTGGGGAGAAAGGAGTCGGGGGGGGGGGGGGGGGGGGGGGGGGGGGGGGGGGGGGGGGGGGGGGGGGGGATGGGTTGCAGGAGGAGGTGAGTGAAAGTGGTCTACGATGACAGGCAGGAGGCAGAATGGATTGACACACAGAGTGTGTGCATGTGTGTTGGTGAGGTTATTTTCTACCATGGCCCACACATAGCTAGACTCTCTACTCAAATATACACTGCTGAATTAATATGTTGCACGTCTGTTATGGTTCCAGTACAGAGCCTGTGTGTGTGTGTGAGTGTGACGTTGTTTATCTGCTTAACAATCCTTCGGGAGCAGATCTGTCCCCAGAGGTTAGTTAAATCTGACTAATTTTTCCTTATGTAACATTGGGAAATCGAAGGAAAAAGATGTACAGATAAAACAAATCAAGATAAAAAGTTCTAAATGGAAAATGTTTTTAATTATTAAATGTAATTATTTATATTCACAAGCCAGACTGCAAATTCTGTCATCATTTGCTCACCCTTACTCATGTCTTTGTTCTTATGAACACAAAGATATTTGGACATTTTTAACAACTGGCATTTCTGGGACATCACTGAGAATCATAGTATGAAATAAAGTAATTGGAGTAATTTGTGAAAGAATTTTAATTTTTTGGTTGAGCATCCATTTAAAATATTTTTTTCCTGTTAGATGGAAGATGTTTATGTCCCCATTTAGAATAGAAAAAAAACTGACTGCATGTAGTATGCATCAAGTAATCAGATCACATTATCTAAAAGTAGAATCATTTTTATCTTTAGATTCCTACTACAAATTATATTTTTGTCATGTACAGACGTTCTTAAATTTGTTGGTACCCCTCCACAAAAAATGAAGAATGCACAATTTTCTCTGAAATAACTTGAAACTGACAAAAGTAATTGGCGTCCACCATTGTTTATTCCATATTTAATAGAAATCAGACTTTGCTTTTGATTTTTTATTCAGCATAATATTGTAAATAAAACAAATGAAAATATCATGGATAAAAATAATGGGACCCCTAACCTAATATTTTGTTGCACAACCTTTAGAGGCAATCACTGCAAGCAAACGTTTTCTGTAGCTCTCAATGAGACTTCTGCACCTGTTAACATGTAGTTTGGCCCACTCTTCCGGAGCAAACTTTTCCCGCTGTCTCAGGTTTGATGGGTGCCTTCTCCAGACTGCAAGTTTCAGCTCTTTCCATTGATGTTCGATAGGATTCAGATCAGGACTCATAGAAGGCCACTTCAGAATAGTCCAATGTTTTGTTCTTATCCATTCTTGGGTGATTTTAGCTGTGTTTTGGGTCATTATCCTGTTAGAGGACCCATGACCTGCAATTGAGACAGAGCTTTCTGACACCGGGCAGTACGTTTCGCTCCAGAATGCCTTGATCGTCTTGAGATTTCATTGTGCCCTGCACATTTACATTTACATTTACATTTAGTCATTTAGCAGACGCGTTTATCCAAAGCGACTTACAAAGAGTATAAGGAGCAATAAGCGATATGTCATACAGGAGCAATAGTGCAATAGGTGCCAATACAAAGTTACTAGTTTTACCAAAAGCTAGACCACTACCTGTTGAGAGAAAGCGAGAGGGATAGTGTTTTTTTTTCATCTGTCTGTCAAGTATTCACAGAAGAGGTGGGTTTTAAGTAGTTTTTTGAATGTTGTGAGAGATGTGGTTGACCGGACTGAATTAGGAAGAATGTTCCACCAGGAAGGAGTTGTAAATGAGAATGAGCGGGAAAGCGATTTAATCACAGAATCAAGGCACCCTGTGCCAGATGCAGCAAAGCAGCCCCAAAACATAACCGAGCCTCCATGTTTCACTGTAGGTATGGTGTTCACATACAGTACAGCGGATGTGACTTGCCAAAAAACGTCTTGGTTACGGATGTAACCTCGGTTCCCTGATGGAGGGAACGAGACGTTGTGTCGAACCGACAGAATGAGGTTTGTCTTGAGAACCTATAATCTTCTGAGTATTTAGAAAAGGCCAATGAAAATTGGTGAATGAAATTAGCATGCCGGGCTCCTCCCCGGATGTCCGGGTATAAGAGGGAAGCCGGCGTGCTCATTCATTCACCTTTGGTCTGAGGAGCCTAAAGCATCCTCCCCCGACCGCTGGGGTGGGCGGCCAGTGTTGTGGCATGAGGGACACAACGTCTCGTTCCCTCCATCAGGGAACCGAGGTTACATCCGTAACCAAGACGTTCCCTTTCTGTCGGTCTCTCGACGTTGTGTCGAACCGACAGAATGGGGTTCCTATGGAAAACGCCACAGCACTGAGCCGCGTCACAATCTCTGCGGAGCGACGTTGACTGGCCTGGGCGAGTCAGACGAAGACGCTAACGCGAAATTATGACCCTCCAGTGGAGAGGAAGGGGGATCCAGAGCTTTCCACAAAAAGTTGGGAAGCCCCTTAACGCCGGCCGTCACGGGCGGAGGCCTAATTCTCTAAATGGCGAGAAGCCGCCCGGCACCGTACGGGCCACTGGGTAAGCATTATTCCCCCTGGGGGAAAAACGCTGCAAAGGCCACTACCTACCGTAGGGAGCAATTAGTGGAGACACCACATGGTCTCACCATCAGGGGAGAACTCATGGGAAGAAAGTGCGGACAGGAGTTAACCGCAAGGTTGGAGTCCACCTGGGGAGGTCATGGGTTGCCAAGGTGGGAACCATTCATGAGGATACATCAGACGGAACAGCCCACGGAGGGGGTGTTACCACGTCTGGAGCACTAGGTCCGGTTAGAGCTATGTGGGAGATAACTCAACTGTTCCCCGGCCTAAAGGGGCAGGGCTGCTCTGCCCAGCCTGTCCCCTGGAAGGGTGCTTAGTGATGGATGGAATGCCTGTTCTTTACCCGAGGAGAAAGAAGTGAGGCGGGATCTCCACAGCTCCCCCCGGAGGGGGAAGGGCTTCCGCAGGCGTACGCCCTACCGGCTGCCGGTCCCACACCTTGCCAGGATGTGGGCTGACACCGGTTCCGCGCGTAGGTATTAGAACCTCACGGAGTTGTTAGGCATAGACCAACCCGCAGCTCCGCAGATGTCTGCCAGAGAGGTGCCCTGAGCCAGTGCCCACGAGGGGTGAGCCTCACCCCCAACGGGCAGGGGCGAAATGAGATCGGTATGCCCTAACGAGGGCATCCACGATCCAGTGCGCCAGCCTCTGTTTGGAGACAGCCCTCCTGCTGACCTCCGAAACAGACAAAGAGCTGCTCAGAGCTTCTGGGCTCTGCGTGCGGTCCAAGTAGAGGCGCCGTGCGCGTACTGGACACAGCACGGATAGGTTGGGTCTTCCTCCCCGGTGGGGAGCGCCTGCAGGTTCACCACCTGGTCTCTCGGGAGAGTGGTGGGAACCTTGGGCACGTAACCGGGGCGGGGACTCAAGATAACGTGAGAATCCCGGCCCCGAGTTCTAGGCAATCTGTGGACACGGAGGGTGCTTGTAGATCCCCTACCCTCTTGGAGGTGAGCGCCCTGCGGAAAGCCGTCTTTATCAAGACTGAGAAAGAGCGGCAACCCCGAGAGGCTCGAAGGGGGCGGGGCCTCTTGAGGCCCGCCACCTAGGTCGCAAGAGGTTACGGAGCGCGGGTAAGGTGGTCACCCTCTCGCGCCCCTTAGGAACCTAATGACCAGGTCGTGCTGTCCCAGAGGCAACCCAGCACTTGGGTCATGATGAGCGGCCGTAGCGGCTACATACATTCCCAGTGTGGAGGGGGAGAGGTTACTCCCCCGTCTCTCTTGAGGACGGGACAGCTCGTACCCGACCGAGCAACTCCGCGGGTCTTCTTGTCGAGAAGAGCACCAGGACGAGAAGAGGCGCCACCTATGGGCGTATAGCCGCCCAGTGGCCGAAGCCCTAGTCTGAGTGACGTCCCTACCGGACCGGGGGTGGGTCACTCAGGATCTCCTCGTCCTGTCCAGACATGGAGACCAGGTTTTGCCTGGGATGCCGTAACGTGCCCCTTCCCCTGGGGAAGCTGTCCGCCAGGGGGAGCGGCCAGGGGGGAGTTGTTGTCAGAGCCTCAGCTCCGAGAACCAAGTCCTGGTTAGGCCAAAGAGGAGTAACTAGTACCATTTGATGCTCCCCTTCCCTGGCCTTGCACAGGCCCTGTGCAATGAGGCTCACTGGGGGGAAGCGTACTTCCGCTTGTCCCACTGCCAGCTGTGCGCAAGGTCATCCGTGCCGAGGGTACCTCGGACAGGGAGTACCAAAGCGGACAATGGGTGGAGTCCGGTGAGGCAACAGGACCACCTGTGCCTGGCCAAACTGCCCCAAATGAGCCTGCTGCGCGGGGAGGGAGTCGCCACTCTCCGCAAGGCGTCAACTGACGAGAGAGCGCATCGGCTGTCTGGTTCAGGACGCCTGGGATGTGTGTGGCTCGCAGGGAGCTGATCACCTGCTGACTCCAGAGGAGGAGGCGTCGGGCGAATCATGTTAGCTGCTGTGAGTGAAAGAATACGCCACAGCAGCTGTGCTGTCCGACCGGACCAGCACGTGCTTCCCTGCACGAGAGGTAGTAGCCTCCTCAATGCAAGTAGCACAACCAACAACTCTAGGCAGTTGAAATGCCAACGCAGGCGGGGGACCGTCCACTGCCCCGACACTGCTTGCCCGTTGCACACGGCACTCCAACCTTGCAGGGAGGCATCCCAAAGGGGACCCCTGTCCGCAAGAAGATCATGGAGACCAGGGGGTTAGGGTGTGTCGGCAGAAAAGCGTGTGACCATACGCCTGCTGCCGGTGTGCCACGCTCTCCAAGGAACTTGACTCTTCAGCCAGTGTTGGAGCGGTCGTATGTGCATCGACCCGAGGGGGACCCCCCCGCCGAGGATGCCATGTATCCCAGGAGCCTCTTGTTACAGGGGGACCGCTGACTGTCTGAGCTTCAGGCAGTTCAACACTGATCGGGCGCGCTAATCAGTCACGCGCCTCTGGGAGGCCGCGAGGGTGCGGGCTTCCTCGTCGCGGGTCTCGCACCCCCCCCAGGGGGTGAGCAGGGCCGCTCGTGAGGACAGAGTCGAGTTCCATACCGAGAAAGAGGATGCTCTGCACCGGGGAGAGCTTGCTCTCTTCTCAGTTGACCTGTAGCCCCACCGATCTAGGTGCCGGAGCACCAGGTCCCTGTGTGTACACAACAGATCTCGAGAGTGTGCCAAAACTTGAGCCAGTCGTCGAGATAGTTAGTACCCGCACACCTCCTTCCCTACGGGGAAGGATGGCGGCTTCCACGACCTTCGTAAAGACTCGTGGAGACCCTGTACTGATATGCCCGTCCCTCGAACGCGAACCGTCGGAACGGCCGATGTCGAGGGAGGATCGAGACATGAAGTACGTGTCCTTCAGGTCGACTGCCATGAACCGGTCCTGACACCTGACGGACATCAGGATGCGCTTCTGCGTGATCAACCTGAAAGGCAACTAAGTGTAGGTGCCTGTTCAGAACACACAGACCCAAGATAGGGCGCAACCCCCCGCCTTTCTTGGGGACAATGAAGTACAGGCTGTAAAACCCATTGAACATCTCGGCTGGTGAGTCGGGCTCGATCACTCCCTTCACCAGAAGGGTGGCGACCTTGGCCCGAAGTACGGGAACATCCTAGCCTCTGACTGAGGTACATTGGATGCTGAACTTGGCGAGCGTGAGGCAACTGGATCGCGTAACCGGATCGTCTTCCCTAGCCAGTCTGACAGCCTGGGAAGCCGGACAGGCTCCCAGAATGAGACGGAACTAAGGTACGATCTTTTTCATCGTCCCCCGGGGGGTGGTTCGATGGCTAGCAGTACGGATTCCATGCCGGGGGAGGTCCCCCGGGGAGGAGATCGGCTCTGCCGTTTTTCCTGCCTGGCGACTGCGCAGCTCAATGCACTGTCCGACTGAGAGTGCTGAGGGCTGGTGTTTATACTCGACATTGCGCTTTGCCATGACGCAACGTCGAGTTTGCCGTTCACCGTCGTGCAGAGGGTGAGAGCGGCTGTGGTAACCCAGAGAGAGAGGAAACTCTCCTTTTTTGAGAGTAAGTGGGCGCCAGCCCCCCGGAGGGGGCCAGCAGATGGAGAGAAGGGGCAGGATCCGTCCCTATCCGACTTCCCAGCGATGTAGCTGGGGTCGGGCCCAATGGTAGCCTCGATCCCCCTGAGGTGTTCCCATGACGGCCGCTGCGCCGCGGCTGCTGATGGGGCGATGGTCTCCTCTTCGCTGTCTCCTCTAGGGGGGGCCGCCTGAGTGGGGGGCGCCAGAGCTGGAGGGCGTTGAAGAGGACCAGGGCTGCTGGGAAGCAGACAGTGCACTGGACTCGATGGCCGAGGCGGCCGAGTTGCGGCACGGAGGACTGCTTCTTACTGTCGAGAACCCTCCGGGGAGGCCGCGTGCGGGTCTCGCGCCCCCCCCGATGGGCGGGGGGTGAGCGGGGCCGCTGCGGTTTGACAGTAACACCAACCAGCCCCCCCTTGCGAGACGGGTACGTCGAGAAAGCGGACCTTCTCAGCGTTACTCATCTGCGCAAGGATTGGCCAGAGGAGTTTCTCATGGACCACAAGTGTGGACATCGTCTGACCCAGGGCCCGCGTGGTCACCTTGGTCGCCCGTAGAGCGAGGTCGGTGGCGGCGCAGAGTTCCTGCATGAGCGCTGGGTCGGTCTTACCCTTGTGGAGCTTTCTCAACGCCCTGGCCTGGCAGGAGCCATAGCGTGGAGAGAGGAGGCAGCTTGGTCCGCCGCAATGTAAGCTCTCGACACCAGAGATGCCGAGACACCACATGCTTTGGACGGGAGTCTAGGTCGAGCCCCCCCAGGTGGCCGCCACCTAAGGGCACGAGTGCACCGCGGTGGCATACTCCACCTTGGGGACACCGACGTATCCTCCAGCTGTCTCAACCTCGAGGGAAGAGAGGGTGACAGAACTTTGTTTGACGTGAAACGTGCCGGGAAGGGGCGTTCCAGGTCTTACAAAGTTCCTCATGCACTTCCGGTAAACACGGCACTGGGGGCGGGCGCGGCTCGGAGCCGCGCCCAAACCAGAGGCGCCATGTAGCCAGCCGCGAGCGCCGGGAGAGGCAGTGCGGGCACTGCAACCCAACAGTCACGCCGGCCCGGGAAAGCATGGCCGACATCTCGACATCTGCTTTTTCCTGGGCTCGACCCCCCGAGGGAGGGAGCCCGAGGAATCGTCGGATTCGGATGGCAGTACGTCACCCCCCGATGCTGCAAGAGAAATCTCATCATCACGCATCGTGTCCGAATACGTGATTGAGGAATAAGACGGCGGACCGTCTTTTTGGGGAACGGTCAGATGAGCGAGACGAGGTGTGAACGGTCCGTGAGCCGTGGCTGGCGGATTATCGCTCACAGTAATCCTCATATCACCCTCGATGCTTGCCATAGCCGATAGCAGGGCCGTAGTCCTGCCGCCACGGAACGAGGAGCAAACGAGGTGGTGGCTGAGTCCCGTGGGAACACAGCCACCTGTGACGCAACGTCTGAATCGTCACCGCCCGCAGTGCGGGCAGGACGTATCCACAACGTCTGCCTCAGCGTACTGGAAACAGGCATTGTGTCCGTCCCCCTTCCTCGTTGAGTGTGTTGCACCCATGAGAACAGCGGGACAAGCCACGCTGGAGAAATTTGCTCTTTTAGAAAAGGAAATTTGCTCGAACACCTCCGGAACTGCCGAGACGCCCAGGGGAGAGTCACTGCTGGAAGGGACTGTCCGCTGTCCACGTCGTAGATTCCAGCAGAAAGAATGATCACCCAGATCATAGAGAAGCTCACCAGATGCGTAGGCTCTGAAGAACAAAAGGTGAATGAATGAGCACGCCGGCTTCCCTCTTATACCCGGACATCCGGGGAGGAGCCCGGCATGCAAATTTCATTCGCCAATTTTCATTGGCCTTTTCTAAATACTCAGAAGATTATAGGTTCTCAAGACAAACCCCATTCTGTCGGTTCGACACAACGTCGAGAGACCGACAGAAAGGGAACTCGAATTTTGACTCATCTGTCCAAAGGACATTCTCCCGAAAGGATTGTGGCTTGTCAATATTAAATTAATTTAATATGAATTTTATGTTTTTCTTTCTCCTGGGTCTTCTTGCATGAGGTCCACTTTGCTCAAAAAGCGGCGGATGATGCAATCAGAAACTGACGTACCTTCACCTTGGAGTTCAGCTTGTATCTGTTTGGCAGTTATCCTTGGTTCTTTTTCTACCATTCGCACTATCCTTCTGTTCAATCTGGGGTCAATTTTCCTCTTGCGGCCACGCCCAGGGAGGTTGGTTACAATTCCATGGACCTTAAACTTCTTAATAATATTTGCAACTGTTGTCACAGGAACATTGAGCTGCTTGGAGATTGTCTTGTAGCCTTTACCTTTACCATGCTTGTCTATTATTTTCTTTCTGAGCTCCTCCGACAACTCTATCCTTTGCTTTCTCTCGTCCATGTTCAGTGTGGTGCACACAATGATACCAAACAGCACAGTGACTACTTTTCTACTGTTTAAATAGGCAGAATGACTGATTACAAGATTGGATACACGTGTGATGCTAATTAAATAAACTAATTAGTTTGAAATATCACTATAATCCAATTATGTGTAACGGGTATATATTATTGTGATTATTTTTGGGAGACTTTTATTTTGACAGATGGACTGGTTTTGCGTGTGTTGCGAGAGGATGCGAAGAAGAGTGCGGTGCACGAGAGTGTCGCAAACAGAAGTGAGTGTCGTGTCGTGCTCGAGAAGCTCGGTTGATAAAGTTGCTTTAATAGTACTGTATCAGAGCTCTAGTCGAATAAAAGATGACATCACCTAGTGTTTTTGCGAACTGTGACCCACATTTCGCAGTTGAGGATTTTGTTTTGTGTCATTTTTGCTTCGTGGGCCGCATCAGCTGCCGGAGTGACGCAGTAACTTTATTACGGTTACAACGACCGTGTGAGTGCATAAAATGTGTTTTTTTTGTTTGAATTGTGACGTTTGAAGAGATCCGATCACTTGTTGCCTGAGTATTGCGCTCATTACGTTTTGATGGTGAAACAGCGTTATTGAAACAGACTAATCACGCATTTGTCCGTGTTCAACTCGTGTCTTTGCACGTGAGACAGAGACTGCTGTATGCTGCAGTTAACGAAGAGAGATTTGTTTTTGGAAGATAAGAATTTCCAGATTATTTTTGGTTGCCCTGCCACTCTAACCACATCTCAGTTTGATTCATCTCAGTTTGATTCATGTGTTTGATTCATTGCTTGATATACCCAACTTCCCAGACATATCATTGGGGTTGAGTGAGTCAACTACACTACTAAAGTTAATTTCAACGCACGCTACGTCGAGACAACGCATTTCCACTCATCGTTCCACAGACTGGTATTTCCAATTTACTATTTGTCAATATTGTGATTCGATGGACAGTAAATTGGGTTTTGCTGAACGACAGAACATAAAGTGATCTGTGAGTGATTTGTCGTTCAATTGTGAAATTTCATTGTGTATACCATTGTTGTTGTTTTTTTTCAAACTTGATTTTGTTGAAATTAACAGATTGAACAGTGAATCTCATTCTAAATGGAATTCATGAGGAATTTTAAGTGTTTCCCTTTCTGAAGTGCTACTGGGATTTGTTACTTTAAAAGAAAAATAATTCCTACTGTTATATTGAAAGTGGTTGGGTTATAGTGGGTGTAAAAGAATCACACATACTGCAACTTTTTCTGTTTTCATTATTTTATTTCAGTGCCCAACTAAAAGTAATCTTTGTTTCAGAGAAAAATAAGAAGAAAATAAATTTGTTTCGTTTTTGGTTACTTGCCTGCAGTGAAACCGTATTGTTGAGGGCTGTCAGGGCGTCTCACCTATCTTATTAGACTCGGGAAGGGAGGGATGTGTAAAACTGTGTCTCACATACACCTTTACTTCAGGAAGCCATTTCGTGATATTACTCTAACTGAAGCCTGTCCTTGCCGGTCTGAAGTGATATGTATCAATAAGGTAGGAGACAACGTACATGCATAAGCGTGTAAAGAGACTAAAAGCACTAAGGGCGGGGACTAAGATCCTTACGTTACTCAGTCCACCAGGGCAGCCCTAACTAATTCCCCTACCAGGCGGGTCTAAATACCCCGTTACATATGTATTAACTTTTCTAAGGGCTACCAACAAATGTGTCCAGGCCATTTTAGAGTATCTTTGTAGAATACTGTAAGCAATAATTAATCTCTTTCCACAGCTTCTTTGCTTTATTCTATGACATACCAAAGGCATGCAAGTATACATGATACAGGAGCTTTTAATTTCATCACTCTTCAGGAGGAATGAAGCATTATTTCAATGAACTGTTTGGAGCAAGAATGGGGTCTCTTTTTGCCAGCTCACCCTGGAGGGCATGATCCCACCTTGGTTAAAGAAAACCACAGAAGGAAGTCGGGCGCCAGTCAATACTTTTGATTACACGAGAAGGTGGGCCAGACAGACATTATGCACTTGGGAAGTGGTAGAGCATTGAATCCATCCATTAATCAATCACTTTTAATGGGACTACTTTACTGCATATGTGCTGCTGGGACAGGTTTGAATAAATCCAAAGCCTTACGATTCCAACGCACAACCTAATGCTGTTTAAACTGCCAGCAAATAAGCCAAGAAGCTGGCTATAGTCAATGACAAAGATGATGTTCAAGAAATAATGCTATAAGCCAGAATCCTGGGGAGAGGGCATGACAGATCTGGTCAGCTTCTTAAGAACGATTGCTGTTACATTAACCACAAATGGTCAAAGCATTTTAAGCACCCATGGCCAAGTCGCTGCCCAATTGCATTAATAATAAGTGAATGACTGAGTAACAGAGAACATGGATTGAGAGGAAGATGAGATTTAATGACACAGGTTTGCCAGATATGGAGTTAAGAGCAGTAGTCGAGAAACGGCACGGAAGTGCTGAAAGTGAAAATATGAAACGTCAACACACACCCGTACACATCTGCGGTGAGTGCACGCTGCTAAAATGAAGGGACCATATAATATATCAGTGGAGCGGATAATGACTTCAGGTAACCCCCCCCAAGATGAAAGACAAAATGTCAGAACATTATTCTCTAGACACCCTTCTCCAATCGCACCACAGGCAAGTCATTCTAATCCACTGCACAGTTTACAAAGAATTATTCTGCACTGATCTGCCAATTACTTCTATTGGAGCTGAAATACAATGGTCCAACAACCGAAGTAAAGCACATGGGGATACCAAAATCAGGAAAGATTTGCTTCTGGGCTGGGTGGTGAGCTGTATTTGAGTGGTCCGTGATTGCGGTTGTACAGACAGGTATGCTACCTGAACGCTTGGGTTTGAGCTCAACAGGTCACCGCCTGCAGAATCGCTCCTATTGTGCATAATTCTGATCATTTTGTTGATTTAATGATAATTCTGATCATTTTGTTGATTGTTGTATTTGCACATTGCACTTTTGGGCTCTGTTGTACACCCCACTTATAAGAAGTATTCATAGGAATGATATTACCATAGATGTGTTAATAATCAGACCAATGATTGAGTGTTACAACTGAATATATGAAGATGATTTGATGATTTAATGATATAATCAGCATACTTAAGCAATGATTGAGTGTTGTTTGAACTATAAGTATATTTTTAATCATTTTAACCAAGTATAGAACAGATTTCAGCAATATAAAATTCAGTGATGTCTTTGAGATCTGTTTAAGGCCTGACCTAGATAAAGTTCAGAAGGTTGAACATGTTGTTCACTTTGTGGCCTGAAAACTGGTACCAACTGGAAAACTTATTTTTAAAAACCAAGTAAAGGTCGACATTCCACTATTAGATACAAACCTTGTTGCCTAGAAAATAATAGTGGCAGACGAGAATGATTGGATAATAAAAAATAAAAGATAAAGGGAATTTCCTGATTGGTTTAGGAAAGCACCTCCTTTCCTAAGTTTCACTATAACTACAGGCTGGAAAACACTTGGTTTTCAGATGACTGGGGACATCTCACTTTGTTTGGCCTGATCAAATAAAGTTAACTCCTTGACACCTGAACCTTCTTTGTCTGAGAGATTTTTTGAACTTCAAGATCGACTTTTACCACATCATATTTTGGCGCCCGAACAGGGACTGGAAAGAGGCTGAAGACATCTGACTACACCTGAGGGCACGCCACCCGGCTGACTACACAGATCAAGCGCGCATTCTAGGTGAGCATATTTTTGCTTATAGTTTAAATTTAACATCTGTGTGGTCTGCTGGAGGTGAGTTCTGGGTGTGGTTGATGTCTATAAAAAGCTTCTCCAGTCAAAAAGAACAATTTAATGTGAAATTGCAGGAGGGTATCAGGTTTCAACGAAATAGGTATGAATGGGATGGATGATTGGATATGCAGTAAAGATACTGCCTGTAGTTTTAGTTTATCCCAAGAGGGGACTGAGAGACCGCCTGCATGTGTGCGGTGAAACTGCCTGCATGTGTGCAGTAAGATATTTATTCCGCCTGCATGTGTGCGGAGACCGCCTGCATGTGTGCGGTGAAACTGCCTGCATGTGTGCAGTAAAATATTTATTCCGCCTGCAAGTGTGCGGAGAGACTGCCTGCAGTGTGCAGTGAGATATTTATTCCATAAGATGTGAGGCCTATAGATGCGCATAAGAAGTCAAATCTGTGTCTTGTCTGTCTAAATTGTCTGTGAAGTGTCTGTGTATCAGAAAAGCTGAAAAGGAACCGAGAGAGGAGAAGGTGGGGGCTTATTGGCCATACGCCCAGAAAAAAGTAGCAATTGTGTGTCTGTGAGAAATCATGCATGAAAAACTGAAGATCTAGGGAGACAGTAGGAAACTATAATAAATAATAAATACAAATATCTATTACTTATTCTCTGGAGTAATATTTTAGTTTAAAAAATAAGTTTAAATACTGTTATAAGAATTTTTGAGAAAGCTGGCTTTCAATAAAAGATTATATTATGAAAATAAATAGAGAAGACTGATCTTATTGAGAACATAACAAAATAGAGGTGTCATTTGCCTGTGAGATATTCTTATTTTTTATTTTAAATATGAGAGTAGTTTAGAGTTTATTTTGAAACATTTTCTTTATTGATTTCAAATAAAAACTGATTTTTGAGTATTTTATTTTTAAGACTTTTCTATCTTAAAACTGATTTATGTAAATAAACTATTCAGACTCATGTTTTGAAATCTCCCTTCCCCAATAGTAAACCTTTACTTTATTGTTTCACTTTTGGTTTATTTTTAGTTTGTTGATTTTTACAATTAAAGGTTGAGACATTTTTCTTTTATTTTAATATTTTAGATTTAATCATTGATTTTAACTTTGGAGTTTTAGATATTTTATTTTATTGTTTTATTATTTCAGTATAATTGAAATAATTGGAGTTGTTTGAATTTTTTATTTTTATTTTTTGAGATATATTGACTTTTCAAGCTTGAAGTCAAGACTCTCATTTGATTGAATTATTGTTTTACTTATTGAGTTATTGGTTTTTGGCTTTTGGCCTTGAAGCTTTTTAAATATCTGATTGTTTCAATTTTTTGAAGCTACTGATTTTAACTTTGAAGTTTTGATTTTTGTTTGGTTCTGTCTCAATTTATTGAGAAATTGTTTGCAATTTTGAAGATCTGAGATTTTTATTACTTTATTTTTTGTTTCAATTCATTTAATTAATTATTTTAAAGTTTTTAGATTTATTTTCATTTATTGATGATGGAAGATTGATTATTTGGGATTGATAATTTTGAAACTGTTCTCATTGTCAATTTGTCATTATGAATTAATTTCTGAATTTTAAGATTGAGATTTATTTCCCTATTAGTGATTTTTGCCTTATTTTGTTTTGTTTCAGTTCACTGAGTTACCATTTGCATGGCTGAAGAGGGGCCGGGTCTCAAATATGAACGATGTGAAGCCTTTCAGGCTAGAATACAGACCCTAGCAAGAGTGCTGGTTGAAACTAGGGGAATTAGTAACCACTTTAGGGAAGAACCAACATTCATTGACGAAGAGGGGAGAGAGCAGAATCTGACTGATGAAAGGAAATATTGGTACTTGAAGCAACTAACAGAAATTCGAAACTTAGATTCTGCCCAAAAGGAGTGGCCTTACATTCAGTGGAAAAAGATAGCACAAGAGTGTTGCACAGTAGAAGTGTTGAGATCCTTTCTGAACGAAGTCTGTGAATACCAATTTGACAGAGCTAACCAACCCTTAGGCATATCAGCAAAGACATTCCTTATTCAAAAAATCCCATTGGACCTATTGGCAGGCAGGTACTTTGGTGTAGGACAGCTAGAGGGATATCCATTGGGAAAGGGACGCACTGGGCGGCTCATTACCCATCCTGAGCTGAGAGTCTCTGCAGACACCCGATATGTAAATTGGTTAAACAGAGAATTACGTACCAATAACTTGGGAGAAGTAATCCCTCAACATTTTGTGGCGGTGACTTTGAGAAAATTGGTAATGGAAATTGCCCCAGAAAATTCCAGATCTTGGTTTGAATTCCAGTAAAAGAAAATGATTAAATAAAGAAACAAATTTGATTTGAAAACCAAATAATGATTTAACAAAAGAATGAAATAAAGATTAAAATGATTTGTTAAAGAAATAAAGTTGATTTGAATACAAATAATGATTTAATAAAAGAATAAAATAAAGTCTAGAAATTGTTTTATTGTGTGAAAATTACTGCAAATAGCTGTTTAAAAATGTCATCCACTCCTGTAGATCTGTTGGGATCTAAATACCCAGTATGTAAAGACGCAATAGAAAAAATATCCAGAAAGTGGGCCGCAAGGACCAAAAACTTAAGAACAATATGGCCAGAAAGTGGTACCTTTGATGTGACAGTGTGTGAGGAAATGGAGGGATTAATCAAGAATTATAAACCAAAAGACAAAAACAAGAAACGTAGTGAAAAAAGAAGGGTAGAACAGGAAGTATTGAACCTGTTCAAAAATGAAGGAATTAATTTCCTGAAAAATATGAAAAAAATTTGAGAAGTGTTAAAAAAGGATGGTGAAAATGAGGAAAAACTTGAGAAAATGACTCAGCCACCTCCCTATGAACCCTTCAAAAGCCAAATGATAAAACAAATGCCAGTAGTAACCATGTCAGGAGATGTCACAATAGAAGGGTAGGTAGAGATAACACCCTACCCAGAGGAAGGTAATAAGGAACCAATCCCCCTGAGAGTAGAAAAGAGTAGGGACAGCAACTGCAAAGCCAAACAAAAAGCCTCGGGCTGTGCATCAAATCAAAATGATGAAGAACAAGATGAAGATGTGACCAGCCCTTATGCAGAAGCGGATAGGGCATTGTCAGAATTAATTAAAGAAAGAAATGAGGCATATAAAGATGCAACAGAATTTTTGAGAAAAATACGAACAGACTCTGCTCGTGGTTTAGGAGTGACTTCAAAAGCCAACTCTGAATCAAGCGAGGAAGAAGAAGAGGAAGAAGCCCAATCTGAAGCTGGCAGTGAAAGCAGTTACCATGCAATACATTCTCCAACCAACCAAGGAACCTCATCAGGGGAGACCTCAAGAAATCCCAAGAAAGGAGAATATAAGTTTGTAGCAGGCAAAATCTATCTCCAAGACTCAGAGATCGAACCAAACCAACTAGA